>NC_092419.1:75113393-75416424 GCF_040894005.1 Engystomops pustulosus | reverse complement strand
AACTAAACTCTTAAAACTTACCTGTTCAACTCTTTTTTTTGAACTCCCTATACGAAATATTCCAATTGTTTGAAGCCCTGAAGCAAAAAAAACACAGGTATCATGTAATATCATGGGAATAAAGTCACATTGATCATGTTATTTACTTGTCCCCTTAATTTTACTAATCTACTAAATGTAGAAGTGGAATGCAAGAATAATCCCCCAAAGGGATTGGTATAGGAGTGGTTATCAAAATACTATTTTTTATGAGGTTTGAGAAAGTGAGAGGGATCGTGTGGGAGAACCGCTATCTGCCCTACAGACAGATAAAAAGCTCATGGTAAAAGCCCTGGATTTGTCTGCAGTAACCCAATGGTTAATGCAGACTTGTAGTAAGCAGGAGAAGTCTGTTTGGTCTATGTTGGCCCAGCTAGCATAGACCCCTTTGCAATGTCCGTACTGGGCCTGCTTATTATGGAGCAGGGGTAGGCTGGTAGTGGGACTCCTACTCCATCTGGACTTTGGTCCGGGGTTTCTGTATAGCCCACAGGGGCAGGCCACAGACCTCGTTAGAGCCTGATTTAGACTGCAGGCCAGAAGCAGTAGGTAAGGCACTACCTGGAGAGCTGAAGGCTGGACCGTGTTCACACAGCAAAGGTAATTGAGTGCCTCCTGATATTCTGCTGTCCAAGAGCATGTGCTAGGCAGCCTGGTAAGTGTATAGTTAGGTGCTGTTGTTGTATTAGGCAGTGCTCAGCCAGGGCGGGTTTATTTTGTATTTTGTATGTGCCTTAGCCAAGGCTGAATTTGTGTTTTGACACAGAAGTGTGAATAAACACTTGATTTTGGACTTTAACCCTGCGTGTGTCCCTGTTTCCTGCACTGCTATAAGGCATCTACCAGAGCAATTTCCCACAGAGGATAGACAACGGTAACAGTTAAAGGACTATTTCTGGTTACAGTTTTCATCATTAAAAATCCTTTTTGATCTCAGAATTTTTAAAATTCAGTCACTTTCTATATTTATAAAATCTTGGCTACTTTTATGAAATCAAGGTAACAAGTCCTCTTTGCTATGGTCATCAAAATTCAGTACTTGCCAGAGCAAACAGTTACTTGCATATGTGTGTATACACAGGCGGTCCCCTACTTAAGAACACTCGACTTACATACGACCCCTAGTTACAAACGGACCACTGAATATTGGTAATTTATTGTACTTTAGTCCTAGGCTACAATAAACAGCTATAACAGTTATCACAGGCGTCTGTAATGAAGATTTATTGTTAATCCTGATTCTTATGACAACCCAACATTTTTAAAATCCAATTGTCACAGAGACCAAAAAAGTTCTGGCTGGGATTACAATGATAAAATATACAGTTCCGACTTACATACAAATTCAACTTAAGAACAAACCTACAGACCATATCTTGTATGTAACCCGGGGACTGCCTGTATATTTATTTATTTATATTTTATTTTTTGTTTTTTTGCTTCCGTTATAGTGACTTTTGCAGATTTTGTTGTGTCTTTGCACCTAATTTGCTTCTTCACATAAAACTGACTTTCACTTACTCAGCATTTATTGTATTAACCCAGCTGTTTTAAAGCACCTAAAGCTGATCCATTAACTGTGACTCTTGATTTAGACACAATTTTAAGTGCAAATATTTTCTAGCAGAACCAGATCGAGCCTCGGAGTTCTTCTACAGAGCACAGTTCTATTAAACTAAGCTAAGGCAGTGCTTATTGTTTATAAGGCATAATTGCAGAAAGGCAACTAGAAGATCAGCACTGGAGCAGAACCTATGTGAGCCATGAGCAGCCTGTAGAAAAACTTGAGTTCTTCCCGTTCCCGATTACGGCTTTTTGCTCATTGGTGTAGAAGTCACCCTCTGCAGGTGTGCGAACAAAGAAAGGATAGAAGTCTGCTGCCAAAAAGACTCACTGGTGTGCAGCATGTCAGACCCCTGGGTTGAGTTGTGAGTGATTAATGGTTTGTGTGAATATGAGGAGCAGAGGAGTACTGGCAGGAGGCATAAATGTCATTGCACGATTTAAATTAACCAAGATTTAAATGTGACAAATATGCGTACGTTGCTATATCATGCTGGGCAAATTAAGGAATTAATCATAAGAAACTCCTAAACTCATTATATAGCAGTTGCAAAACACCTGAGATAATAATAATAGAAAAACATATTGAAATATTGACATATACCAAGATACATATGCTCCTACATAAAATTCACTATTATCAGACAAATCTTACCGTACTTCTCAATGTGAGAGCAGCATCTCTCTACAATTCGAGGCACTTGCTTGTAAATAGGATTTAAACTTAAACAATAGTTATTGTCTTCCTGGTGGGAAGGAAGTTCTGCAGGATGGGACAGCTGTAGTGCTTCAAGAAGACGATCATCTCCATCATCCAGCTCGGCAACAGAATCAACACAAAGCGCCCCCTAAAAAACAATAGTATGCAATTAACTATGGATATCTTACCTATTTTCCTATTTTTATGAAAGAAGTACAAACCAGATTGTAACAGGGGGACTGTACCTGTCAAAAATATGAATTGATTTAGATATATGAACCTCTTTGAACCTAAATCCTTGCACTATATGAGTATATACTGCACGTAATGTAAACAAAAGGTGTCTGTCATATTTTATAAGTTCTACATTCAGCATATAATCATTGATAAAGTATTGATCAATGAGTTAGGAGTTTGACATTTACACACCATGAAATGCTCAGATAATGGAGATCTATTTCTATGAGCACACAACATGCGCCAATAAAGACTTGAAAATGTATCTAGTAAAAAGGTTGTACAATGTTACTGTATATAGCTAATGCATTTTCCTTATACAGATGCCCTAAACCCAACATATGTTTGTATAAAATCTTTACTAATGGGGTTAGGATGTGACACGTCTCCTTCCCAGTTTCAGCATACTGTGGTTTATTTCCAATCTATTCCTATCCCTCCAAACTGATGTATTTTCAAGTTTCTGCTTTCCTTGTGTCTAGTCTTGTCATGTTTAGGGTGAATACACACAATGATAATTGTCTTTTTTTGTTGCATGCAGATTTTCCAGGTCACATGCACCTTTAATAGACTTGAAATCTGGAACAGAAAATGGTTTTGATCACAGATTTTAAAATCAGAACCCTGCGTCAATTTCCAGGCTAAAACCTTTTGCAGCACGCCCATAGATCCAAATGGTTCTGCTATATACAGGGAATTTTCTGTCTGTAATCCATACACTGTGTGTTTACAGTATCCATACTACATCACATACGCTGCATTTAAATCGCTGAACTGCAATGCAGGCTCAATCTCCAAGGTGTTAAGGGATGGTACACGGTCATGAAAAACAATCAGTGACAACAGCAAGTGCTACTGGCAGGCGAGCTATGCACTGTGCACTGAGACATTAATTTGCTTATAAATTAAAATATTGATTTTTATGGATTAACAAAGTATGTTGAGAAAATAAATGTGTGTTACAAATTCTAACAACGACCACTACACAATGTAATATATATACAGTAGCCCCTACATGATGTAATATACCGGTAATAGGAAAATCTATTTTGTTTTCTCATCATTACTTTCTGATCTCTCCATTTATTTACCTCAGCCACAGGAATGTATGTGTATAATGGCACAGTTATATTTCACCAAGGCCAATGTAAAGATGCATGTTCACACATTGATATCATATTTAGTATTTGTATTGGGCACACGACTCAGGAACAACAGAGAGGACAGTGAACCTTAAAACTCCAACCGTGACTGCTTGCATATCTTATGTGATATTGGATATACACGAAGATGGTGTTGACGCGTAATTAGACAGACAAACAAATAACACAATCTGGTTCACAACTGAGATAGCATATAAAGTACTGAATCGTAGAATAGTCAAGAAAGTAAGCCAAATATCAAAAAACAAAAATACAAATGTATAGCAAGCAAAGCGAAGACAAGAAGGCTAGCAAGAAAATCTTTAACCAGCAATTGGGATAGCACACATGGGAATTTATTAGAGTAGGAAGTCTGCTCCAAGGAGGGGTATGAATCTGAGTATGAGAGCCTTAACCCTTTCTGGTTCAGAAAAAAGTTTGCAGAGAGCCGTGTGAGGTATATATAATCAGAAGTGCAGGCATAGAGCACTGCCAACTCAAAAGAACCAGATAGAATTCAGCGTCTTCTCAGCTTGATAATAACAGCAGAAGACCCAGACACAAACTTAACAGTCTACTTCTAAATTTCTGCTGTGTCTAAAGGCAGATCACTTTTTTTGTATGCACTAAGTGTATACCTGGGAAAAGCCCCTGATGTATACGCTTAGAGTACACATTGACAGATAGTGGCAGATTGAGGCATAGTTGTTGCCTCCGTCTAGCCACAATACCTCTGGTAAGTCAAAAAGGATGCAGATGTATGCGCTCAGTGGAGGCATTTGACAGCTATGGGGACTGGATGCAGAGTATTGCATCCCTCCCCCCAGCCCTGCCGACCGCATAAGTCGCTCGGAAGGAGGGAGGACCTGTGATGTGACTGTCCATATATTACGCTGTCTAAACACGTGCTGCTGCTAATTTACTAATTTATTTGGGCAGGCCTATCACACTCACTAACTGCATGCAACTTTAACTCTTTACTAACCAATTCTGCATTTTCCTTCCTTTCTTCTGTGCTCTGCTTGTAAGGCCAGTGACACGTGGTGTTTTTGATGCATTTTTGTTGCGATTATGAACGCTTTGAAAACACTTGCCTTTTTACGCCAGCATTTTTCATTTTTTTGCTTTACGTTTTTAAAAACGCAATGCTTGATGTGCGTTAATTACATGCAGCTTTGTTACTTGAAATTTGTAAAATTGCAGTGACCTTGTTCTCCCTGCTGTGTGCATGTAATCACAAGTGTTTCAAAATGTAGACCACAAATGTAAATGTTTTCAAAATCGCAACCGCTTTGAAAAGTGCAATGAAAACATTGTGAAGGATAGTGAAGGCGTCCCTCTCTCTCTTGTAGAGCTAGTGATGTGGGCCTTTGCTCCTGCCTCCCTAAATGGAAATCTCAATATGCCTCATGGCAGACGCACCCCTGCTTGTATACATGGGCATGTGTTACACGTTAAGATTTGCTTAGTGAGTTATATCCATAGACACTTTACCTATAGGACTATATTTATTTATACCATATATACCAGATCATGCTAGAAATAAATTGTAACATTCTGTGTCAGCGTCATCCACTGTGGCATGCAGCTAATATAGGTGCAAATGGCATCTTTGTGCCTTTCTGAACAACAACAGCATGAACATGAGTTTAGCTAACTATAATGTTTGTGTTGATAAGTTCCATGCCCGTCTCTTTTCTGTAACATTAGCTCTGGCTCATAGTTAGTTAACCCATTGTGATTGACAGCTCCAAACACTAGTCAGGTGCTCCCTGTGTTGCTTGGATCTCTGCCTAGCAGATTGCCTATTCTACCCTGTTTCCCCGAAAATAAGACAGTGTCTTATATTAATTTTTGCTCCTTAAGAGGCACTAGGTCTTATTTTCAGGGGATGTCTTATTTTTCCATGTACAAGAATTTACATTTATTGGTGAACAAAAAAAAATAAACTTCTAAAACATCCTTATTACTCTCCAAACTCTGAACTATTGGAATTTTTGGCCCCAATCTCTCATGTTTTCTAAGATTAAACAAAATTGTACTAGGTCTTATTTTCGGGGGATGTCCTATTTTAGGGGAAACAGGGTAGCTTTTATGCTACCTGAGGTGAACATTGAAATGCTGCCCGATGTAACAATGGCAAAGGGTTCCACCCCTGGTCATGTTCCCCATAGCAAGTTAACCTTTAGCTGGTCTGTCCAACCATGTTCCAGCATAGCCCTTCAGTGAACGTAGTCCTTTGTAAGGTATCCTAGTTCCTCCAGTTCCCTGAGGGTGCGTCCACACTTTCAGATTTTAAGGTGCAGTCTTTGATCTCCAAACCAGAACTGGAGTGAAATAGAGGAAGAGCAGCTTCTCTTCAATGATAAACCTTCACCCATTTTGATCCACACCTGCTTTTGGCTCTAAAAATTGCATCTGAAAAACTGAACGTGTGGATGCACCCTTAGGGTGCAGGTGGCATCTCTCTCACATCATCGTGCACTAGTAGCCATATAGTCCAGCGACTGAGCAAAGGTTCCTAGCTTGCTAGTCCTGCTATTTGGTGATTTCTCCTGCTGACTTTCTTTGTGTGCCCTCCCCCGCCATGTTCTTGACTCTGTTCTTGACTCTGTCTCTGATTTGTGCTCCCTAGTATACGACCATGGCTAGTATTGTGATCCTTTGTTGCCTGTCATGACCCTCTGTTCTAGTACGCCACCTGCCTCAATTTCTAACTGACTTAGAGTATTCGCATGATTGACCCCTTGGTACCATGTGCCGAAGTCATCTGTTATCTTTACAGGCAGCCCAGGACCCTAGAAGGAAGCTACAATGATGATCCAAACTTCTTCTCCTTCTTTCTACTGTATTGGTGTCCTCAGGTGACTATAGATTTTAAACCTGTGACAGAGCAAGTAGTAATAAGTTACTGCTTAAATTGTGGCATTGGCACTTTGCGAAAAAAATGTGGGTTTTGGTTGTAGTTTGGGCACTGGGTGTCTAAAAGGTTTGCCATCACTGTCCTATTGGGTGAGTGGAGGATTCCAGGCTTCAGCCTTCATGTCACAAGTGATCAGGATGGCAACTACTAGGAGCAAAGTACAAAGCTGCTGGCCATGCACATACGTCTGCGCTGGTGCAGGCAGTACCACCCCACAGAAGTGACAGCCACAGTACCTTAAATATTTGTCACCTAGCCTTATCATCAGCTACAGAGCAACATTTTCCAACACTTTATTTCATTTATGCATCCAAATACATGCAGTACCTGAACATAAATGGTCCACATTTATTAGGGTGCGGTCACACATACACTGTTTACAGTGCTAGAGTACGGGGGAAGGCCTCGGCCTGATCATGTATGCCTTTTTATGGTAACTTATGCGATCGTAATCAGAACCCGATTTTTGGTTCTGATCACTTGCATTTCCATAGAAACACATACACGATCGTGCCTCGGCCTGCCACCGTACTCTAGCGCTGCATTTCTAAACACAACGATGGCAGTATGTGTGACCGCACCCTTAAAGGCCCTGTGCGCTGACTTTTAGGCTGTGTTCACTCGTTCAGTTATTCTGGTGTAGTTTTCAATGTCTGCTCGGCTACTGCCTCCCACACAGCTCAATCGTACACTGAGCAGCTAATGAGATAGAAGCAAAAGCAGCAATACAACTGAGTAAACTTAACATCACTAGGGGATGAAGATTTGAAAACTTTCTTTCATGGGCAAATGCTCATTGATAGTTGTCTTTGTCCCTCCAATATCTCAAAATATACTCCTGTTGTCATACCTGCCACCCTAGATTCTGATCTTGCTACCTTCATTGCTAACTCTTAAGAGCACCAGAAGCATCCCTGTGGATAAATTATTTGTACCCCCTTTTTTTCGCCTTTGTGTCATAGAAGTGCAACATCCCCCCACCGGGGCCTAGCCTTTCCATTGGGGCCTGGAGGCAGCCGCGACCCAGAATACCGAAGTGGCTGGCTATTGCGGCCTATGGCGTGCTGATGTCACGGTGCTTGGTATGGGGACCGGAGGGCTGCCCTACAGCCTGGCAGGGCTCCAGCAGGTGGTGTGTGCAAGAAATAAGGAGGGAGGGGCTGAAGTACTTGTTTCTCCCTGGGGCAACCCCTGAGTGTCTGCAAGATAAGTCCCTGGGTAATGGATGGGGAAGCCCGTGGTGGTAGTCAGCCGTATCCAGGGATCAGACGGAGGCAACGTTGTGCAAATCACCTCACGGTTCTTTATTGAACAACAGGTAGCCGGCAACAAGCCAAAACGGTCAAACAGCAGATTCGGATTCTGGTATTGGAGTGGTTATGGAGAGTGTTCCGCAGGATAAGGCACCAGCCTGATGGTATATGCAGGCTGGGATCAGGCCCGGCGCCAGCACCCGGCTAACCCAGGCAAGTGCCGGGGCCCCGGGGTACTGGAGGGGCCCACGGATCTCCCCGGGTCAGCAGGACATCTGCGCTGCTGCCCGGGAGATTCCTTTCCTCTCTCATTGCGATCTGTGTCCTCCGGACACAGATCGCGATGAGAGCATTTGCACTGGCTGTGTCAGGTTCGCTAGGGAGATTGCTGGGACTTCTGGTTCTTCTGGTGGTGCCAGCAGCGTTCTCCGTACCCCGGCGCGTATCCGCGCAAACTCCACCTCTCGTCCTGGGCAGCGGCTGCTAAGATCTCGCGCTGTCTAGGAGGGGCTGGGACTTTGAACCTCTGCTGGGTGCCTGGTTATTCTGCACCGTGAGGGGTTAATTCCCAGGTACTGTCCAGCTCCTATCAGATTCTGGAGGTGGAGTTCTGGCTGCATAAATTGCAGCTTCACTAGTTCCCAGTGCCAGTGTTTGAAAATCCCTTTCTCCCTGGTTGCTGCTCGTTTGTATTGCTCAGGTTGTTTCATCAGGCCAACCCTCAGAAGCCATCTTTAAGATCTAGGGGTCCGAAGGCCCCCCGTCAGGGGGGGGGTACTGTCAGGTTCGCTAGGGAGATTGCTGGGACTTCTGGTTCTTCTGGTGGTGCCAGCAGCGTTCTCCGTACCCCGGCGCGTATCCGCGCAAACTCCACCTCTCGTCCTGGGCAGCGGCTGCTAAGATCTCGCGCTGTCTAGGAGGGGCTGGGACTTTGAACCTCTGCTGGGTGCCTGGTTATTCTGCACCGTGAGGGGTTAATTCCCAGGTACTGTCCAGCTCCTATCAGATTCTGGAGGTGGAGTTCTGGCTGCATAAATTGCAGCTTCACTAGTTCCCAGTGCCAGTGTTTGAAAATCCCTTTCTCCCTGGTTGCTGCTCGTTTGTATTGCTCAGTATCTGTATCTATATTGTTGTTAACTCGGCTAGTTTTTGGACTTTGACTCTTGCTTACTGATTCTGCCTTTGACGTTCCCTCTAGTTGTGACTCCGGCTTGTTTACTATTCTTTCATGTTCTATGTTTGTCAGTCTGTTTGTGTTTGCCCTTATCCACACTTACTCAGTATATTCCGAGTCTTCAAGTAGTCGCCCCACGGTTTAGCGTGGGGGGGCTATAGGAAGGGACAGAGGTTGGGGTAAGCTCAGGGCTCACCTTCCCCTGTCTTGTGTGTACCCTATCCTAACAGGCTGCTTTCCCCAGCATTTGCACTCACTGCTGAAGGCTGAAGGACCTTTGATGATGTCATGGTCACATGACATGCCGGGGAAAGCAGTAACAACATGGAGAGAGCTGCATCAGGTGAGGGGGAGACATGACAGGGGCCAGGGAGGGGGTCAGTGTGTATACAGGAGGGGGTCAGTGTGTATACAGGAGGGGGTCAGTGTGTATACAGGAGGGGAGGCAGTGTGTATACAGGAGGGGGGGGGGGGGCAGTGTGTATACAAGAGGGGGTCAGTGTGTATACAGGAGGGGGTCAGTGTGTATACAGGAGGGGAGGCAGTGTGTATACAGGAGGGGGGGCAGTGTGTATACAAGAGGGGGGCAGTGTGTATACAGGAAGGGGGCAGTGTGTATACAGGAGGGGGCAGTGTGTATACAGGAGGGGGGCAGTGTGTATACAGGAGGGGGCAGTGTGTATACAGGGGGCATTGTGTATACAGGAGGGTAGGCAGTGTGTATACAGGAGGGGGGGCAGTGTGTATACAGGAAGGGGGGCAGTGTGTATACAGGAGGGGGGCAGTGTGTATACAGGAGGGGGGGCAGTGTGTATACATGGGGGGGGGGCAGTGTGTATACAGGAAGGGGGGCAGTGTGTATACAGGAGAGGGGCAGTGTGTATACAGGAGAGGGGCAGTGTGTATATAGGAGAGGGGCAGTGTGTATATAGGAGGGGGCAGTGTGTATACAGGAGGGGAGGCAGTGTGTATACAGGAGGAGGGGGGGCAGTGTGTATGCAGGGGGCATTGTGTATACAGGAGGTGGGGAGTGTGTATACAGGAGGGGGCAGTGTGTATACAGGAGGGGGCAGTGTGTATACAGGAGGGGGGGCAGTGTGTATACAGGAGGGGGGCAGTGTGTATACAGGAGGGGGCAGTGTGTATACAGGAGGGGGGCAGTGTGTATACAGGAGGGGGGCAGTGTGTATACAGGAGGGGGGCAGTGTGTATACAGAAGGGGGCAGTGTGTATACAGGGGGAGGGGAGGAATGTGTACACGGGGATGGGGGGGGGGGCAGTGTGACTACTGGAGGGCGGCCCATAAAGGGGCCCACTAGGGCTCTGTCGCCCAGGGGCCCACTAAAACCTGGAGCCGGCCCTGGCTGGGATAATGGAGATGGAGCTGTATCCAAAGTGTGATAGCTGCAGCTCTGGATCAGAGTCTCCTGACTCAGTTCCTGGGATTGGATTTTGTGACAGCACTAAAGGTGTGCTGTAGACTGACTCTCTCTTCACTCTGACCATGTGGTCTGGACTGCTGACACACTCTGAAGGACCATGTGGTCCCACTGCACAGGGGTTTTATACTCCCCCTGGTCAGGTGGTAGCACCTCTCCGAACACACTCCAGTTTGCAATACAGCCAACTGTTTGGATAACACTTTACACCATTTACCTGGATCCGGTGGCCTCTCATAAAAGGGTGGTACTGTAACATCTGTGTTAGCATCATTGTCTGTCCGTGGTATGTGGCTGAAAAGGTGCTGCTTGCACCTTTGTGGCTTTTTGAACTATGCAGTGTGAACACGGGATTAGCTGGGTATGTTGTTTGTATTTATTAGTACCGCATCCATCAATTTCCTGCAGCATTAGCTCTGGTTCATAGTTGGGAATGACAGCTTCTCACACTAGTGACATGCTCCCGATGCTGATTAATTCTCTGAACCCAATCACTATTGAGGTTGGGCTATGAGATCACATGAGATTCCTGCTCACGCTTCCTAGGTTTCTAGTTATACTTATTCTTAGCTAGCATGATACCTTGTTTGAGACTTAGTTCATGATAACCTGAAATAAAAGCTGAGCTTTGATTGGTTGTCATGAGCAAGTACAACAGTTTCACTCCCAGATAATTCTGATAAAATGTCTCACTATAGTGTGTATGTACAGTATGTCTGCAAAAGGAATCTGCGCCATAGGATTTAAAATCCTCACATTTTGCACAGCTGCTTCCTGTCACACAGCCTATGTTTTGAGTTGAAATTTTCACCCTGCACTTTCCAACATATGCTTAGTAACATAAAAACAAAATATAGGCAGTTGAGGCAGTTAGCCTGGAGAGCAACCAATCATAGCTCCGATTCTATTGCTGCACAGCAATAATATGAGCTCTGATTGTTTGTGCAACACCCCTGCGGGTGCAAAGGGTTAAGTAGGTGTTGCGAAAGTGTCCCTCTCCATGCAATAAGCTTTGACAGGAGAGACTTAGTAATTACAGCCTGGAAATAGTGCCTGGAAAGGCAACAGTTAACTATGTGTAAGTTATTGACCAATGAGTTTGGCTGTATTGTAACCTGGAGTGTGATTGGCGAGGTGCTACCACCTGACCAGGGAAAATAATAAAACCCCTGTGCAGTTGGAGCACACGCCTCTTGGACCTCATGCTCCTTCTCAAGAGCCTGAACAAGCTCTTTGGCCTCTTAGACCTTAGCTCCCAGCAGAGAGCACATCCTGTCACAGAGTGAAGGGAGACATGGGGGGATATTTATCAGGACCTCTGCGCACCGCCAGTGGCGCAAAGGCCCTGAAATAATAGCAAATGCTAGCTTATTGCTAGCTTTTGCGATTATTTTTCTCAATCCGCCACCTTCACGCCAGTGGGGCGTGAAGGGGCGTGAAGGGGGGGGGGGCGGCCGGCCGAGCGGGGGGCGCGTCCGGACTGGAGTGGGCCGGCGCGGGGCGTTACTGTCCCTGCGCCTGCGCACTCGGTGCTGCCGGCGACTTTTCATATGTGAAAAGTCGCCGGTTGCGTATTTTTCTACGCCAGGCCCTGCCTGGCGTAGGAAAAACGCTGCGCAGCTGGCAGCCCGATACACGAAGAGGCAGAAGCCTCATCATGAATCGGGCTGCGAATTTGCAGCGCCAGCGTATGATAAATATCCCCCTAGGTGTCTGTGCACCATCAGCACTGACACTCAGCTAAACCCAGGACAAAAGCTGCGGCATCCACAACTGGACAAAGCTCCATCCCAGCCTTCACCTACTACTAGTCTGGTGAACCAAATCCTGAGGACCACTCTCCATGACCACTCCAGTAATCCGGAATCTCCAGGAATCCGGAATCTGCATTGAGATAGTTTTGGCCGTTTGCCTGCAGTTGTTCCAATAAAGAACTGTGAGTTATTTTGCACTACGTTGCCTCCATCAGTTCCATGGATAAGGCTGTACCACCATGGGCTCCTCATCCATTACCCAGCCATTACCCATATTACAGCCACTAAGAGGTTGCCCCAGTGAGAACCAGTATATCAATTGTGACACCTAGCCAACATTGTTGTAAAGTCATTAGATCATCTCTGATAGTCCGGTCACATCTAGAGTTGCAGTTTTATCTTTACCATACATTTCACCAACATTGTTGTTGAGGCATTTGATCATCTCTGATACTTCAGTGACATCCAAAGTTACAGTCTTATCTTATATGATCATTATATTATCTCTGCCGCTCCAGTCACATCCATAGCAGCAGCCTTGTATGTGCCATTAGATCATTTCTGATTCACAATTCACATACAGAGCTGCAATCATCTATGAATCATTATATTATCTAAGATGACACATGGTGGGATACACCACCTCCTAATGACCCCAATCACTGAAGCACCAGCTACAAGACCAGGGGAAAGATAGCGTGAACACGGGGCAATACAGGAGCAGAACAACAATCTGGTTGACTTATGTTACATCTGGCATCCTTGGCAAATTAAAATGCCTTACAATTTTTGGTCCCATGAGTATACATACAAATGTTTTATACATACAAATGCTAAAATGCATTTCAAAAGAAGCTTTTTTTAAATTTCTCCTGTTCCATGTTTTTGCAAATTGGCTATTTTTCATGCTTTATGCCAGTGATGGCGAACCTTTTAGAGACCGAGTGCCCAAACTACAACCAAAATCCACTTATTTACCAGGAAGTGCCAACATGGCATTTCAAGCAGTAACTTATTGATATCAGTTCTTCAACATCATTCAATTGTATTGGCTCTCCTAAGGCCACCAATATAGTTGAAAGAAGGTGGGCAAATTCAGACCATCATTGTAGCTTCTCTCCAGGAAGAATGGTGGGTCCAGCAGGAGGACCTCCAAAGACAACACCTTACTTCTCCTGCAGTTTCAAACAGCCAGTAGAGTGTTGCTTTAAAATAGCGCTGAGAGCAGCATCCCTTAAGTTGCTTGGGACTGCAGGAAGATTTGGTCCTGTTTGGTGAAATTGGGACAATGGCCTGAGTGCCCACAGAAAGGGCTCCGAGTGCCACCTCTGGCACCCGTGCCATAGGTTCGCCACCACTGCTTTATGCTATCAATGATCTATGGCAGTGATGGCGAACCTTTTAGCGACCGAGTGCCCAAACTGCAACACCAAACCCCCCCTCTTTTATCCCGAGGTGCCAACCAAAAATTAATGCAGTAACTTATTGCTCCGTTCTTCAACAACGTGGACACCAACACAATAGAAAGGAATGGGAACTTTTGCATCATTGTAGCTTCTTTCAAGTGTCCTCCAAAGATAATTTGGCCCTGCCTGCACATTCTCCCTCTTCTTTGTCCCAAGTAGCCAAGTTAGTATCAGTTTAAAATATCACTGAAAGTAGCATCTTTAAGTTGTTTGAAACTGCAGGAAAATTCTTTGAGTCCTGTCTGGTGTGCTGGGGCGATGGCCCAGGTGCCCACAGAAAGAGCTTGGAGTGCCACTTCTGGCACCCGTGCCATAGGTTTGCCACCAGTGATCTATGGGAAAAAAATAGCTTTCTTGCTTGTTTTTTTTATCAGGCACATTTTAGCATTGGTCTACCACTTGGTTTACCACTTTGTGTAGTTTCACACAAGGTTTTGATTTTAGAGTCATATTTTATCTGAGATAAGGCAGATTATAGACAAAGTTGGAAATGTGAGCTACAGATAATGAATGACAAGACTAGTGTGAACTCAAAGATGAGATTCTTCTATTTAATATGACACCAAAAGCACTCCACCTGCAACTTGTAATCTTGACTAATCTAAGCCAAAATATGACTCTTCTCGTTTTCATATGAATTTGGAGGACATTTTTTATAGTTTAACAGCAAAATTTTGAGATAAAAGAGAATTATAGAAAGAATATTTCATACCCTTCTGGTAGGGTAAAATTTGGTGACCCTTCAAATGTTAAAATAAAACTTACAATTGGGAACAGCTATTGAAAAGCAATCTTGTGGTGTACATGTGCAACTATGCAAGCCTCAGTAGACAGTGGCATATTTCCAAGAATTCTAAAGTATAATGTATACAATATGAGACAAAGTCAGGCCAAGAATATCCTGAACAGGCACACTAATGAGAAAACATGTGGAGAAACATTTCAGTACTGGAAGCAACTCAGTTGTTTGATTTTAAAGATGTGATTACCGATCTACCTTAATGTGGGGTGTTACTGGAATTTATGGGACTTCACTGGAATTTAACTGATTTTGAGAATCTTTTCACGTGACACATTGTAGTTTATATTAGTAGTATAATTTTGCAGATTGGTTGTGTTTTTTGGGGGGAAAAATTCAACAATTTAGGAACAATGTCATACAAAAAGTTATACCACAAATTTATTTGTAGAAAACTTTAGCCGTTTGTCTTCTTTATATTCCCATAATTTTTTACGTTTGCTTATTTTTTAAGAATTTTAGTAGATTTATAGTTTTAGTCACAAGTTCCCAAATCATGCATCCGATATATCAGACGCTGATCACCAAGTCACTACGCTCAGTGTCCGATATATTGGACATCGAGAAGGGAGGGGTTAAAAATCCCTATCTTCGTACTGTACTGTTGCAAGGTCCAATAATCCATCTTAGTTTTATAATGTATCTATAATGACTGTTCTTATTCTGTGTCATACCGGCCATGCCGCCTTCCGTAGTTTTACTCCCCACTCGAGCCCTATTGGTCAGTATACTTTCATTTTGTATTCACCATATAATAACAGATTATCTATTGCCTTATTCCACGTCCTGTCAAGGATACAAAAGACATGTTGTATAAAATTGAAATCTTAGCTATTTTATTCATGAGTTTACTGTGAATTTTTTTGGATTTCTGAATGAAACCAAAATTTACACTATGTTTATCTCTGGTTCACACACAAGGCATGCAACTCATTTGTGCCTTTTTATAAATTCTGTGCCATTTTATAAATTATGTTGTCTTAATCTGGTTGCATATGCTATATTTAACTGACAAAGAATCTGGAACGGGCTTGAAACATGTTTTATAACAGATTTTTATAATCATATCTAATATATAAAGCTGAATGTATGTGTGTGTTTGTATGTATGTTAGCAAAAGGAATCTGTACCGTCGCGTTTACAATAAACCAAATTTTGCACTGTTGTTGCATGTTAGTCAGGGAACATCTTAGAGCAGGTTTTGAGCCGAAATTTTCACCCCGCGCTTTCCAAAATCCACTCATTACCCACCTTATACAGGAGCCATTGTCTGCTGCTGCTGTGGCAGTTGGAAGCTGAGCTGTGATTGGTTGCTGTTCTGCCACAGGTCTGAGCTTTGATTGGCTACACCAGGCAATGAGCAGAAGACAGCGTATGTGTGAGGTAAGATGGATAGGGATACAGAGATAGGGGGAGATTTATAAACAGCTGTGCAAAAATGAAACTTGAGCTCTGACTGGTTGCCATGGGCAACTAGAGTAGTTCTGCTCTCAGACACTTCTGATAATTCTCCCCATAGACAAAGTGACAGGCGGAGACAGAGACAGTTATGAGAGTGACCAAGACAATCACTGGAATGAGAGTGTCAGAGACAGTTCCTGGAATGAGACTGCCAGAGACAGTCCCTGGAATGACACTGCCAGAGACAGACAGTAGCTGGAATGAGAGTATCAGAGACAGACAGTCACTGGAATGAGACTTCCAGGTACAGACAGTTGCTGGAATGATACTGCCAGGGACAGGCATGTTCCTCTCAGCATTCTCACCAAGCATCTTCTGCCGGAGTGCCATTCTGACTATCTATATAGAGATACATTTGTGTTGTTCTGAGATTGCAACACAAAAAGGTGAGTGCATATTTAACATCCCGTCCAGATATGTTATGTTACAAAAGTGTGAACCTTAAATTCCTTCTAGAAGTAGCGCCCACTAATCCTGCAATCCATATAGGTTCCATAGAATAAGGCCTTTAAGAAAGAGTATTTTTCCTTAATGTGGGATGTTCTTCTCTTCTACTGGCCCACTTGGTACTACAGCTGCTCAATATTTGCTTGAGAAAGAATATGGGGGTCATTTACTAAGGGCCCGAATCGCGTTTTTACAGCGGTTTACCTGAATTTTTCCATGATTTTCCCTGAATTGCCCCGGGTTTTTGGTGCACGCAATCGGATTGTGGTGCATTGGCGCCGGCGTGCACGCGACTGAAATCGGGGGCGTGGCCGAACAAAAACCAAACGGATTCGGAAAAAACACCGCATTTAAAAAAATAGTGTCGCTGGACACGCGCTTACCTGCACCCAGCAACGGATCATAAACTCCGGCGGACCTCGGTGGACTTCAGCGCAGGAGCAACACCTGGTGGACATCGGAGGAACGGCCTTAGTGAATCGCCGGAAGACCCGAATCCACCGCAGAGAACGCGCTACTGGATCGCGAATGGACCGGGTAAGTAAATCTGCCCCTATGTGTTTATGTTGACCAATCACATGCAGTGTTATGGTTACAATGCAAGGAGAGTGCTAATAAGCTTACCACCTCACAAGGGGAGTTTATTAAACCCCTTGATGCTGGAAAGTTCTAGGTCAGTCCAGGAGGACTTCATAGAAGCACATGTTGCCCTGACACACTTGGCTTGGCTTTAGGAGTCTGCCCCATCCTTCTTCTGAAGAAGCCAACTATCCTCTCCAGCCTGAAGCTACCTTTACCAGGCTGTGAGCATCTCCTGTGGGACTATGTCCAACCAGTTATCTCGACCCAGTTAATGTTACTGCTCTTGTGGCCATTCCAATAAACAAACTGTAAGTTGAATGCTTTACAAACTCTGCCTCTGAGTGATCCCTGTGCAAGGCTGTTACCATTTACCTCCACCAGGGATCCCTACATCTACAGGGTGGTTGCCCCAGGGAGAAACCTACATCTTCATCCCCTCCCTCCAACTGTAAAACAATAACCCCCACCTATACCATGAGAGGGAGAGAGGATGTGGGAAGGGGACTTTTAACCTCTCTTCTTCCTGTCAAAAGGTCAAAATGAATCCTCCATGTGGGCCATTATGGGGGATGTGGTGGAAAAAGCTCTTTTTCAGTTTGCAACTTTATGCTTTGTTGTGGGGAGTCAGTTGTTTTAGGATTGTAATAGTAATTCAGGTAAGCCTTCAAATTTACTTGTTGGGCTATCATCCCAAATCATGTCACAAAGCATCTTAAAAGTGAAGCATTTATATATAGGGAAGTGCCTTCTTTAAGGAGTTCTTTTTTTTTCCCATCCTGGAAAACTTTTCAATGTATTAATTCCCTAAGAAAGAAACCACACAATCAGAGTTGGAGAAGTGACTATTGGTATAATGAACCATTATACAACCACACCATTAATAATAAGAATGCAATCAATATGGTGGAATGTATTGTATCTGTAAATTTTACTAAGCAAAGCCACACCAACCTAGCTACATATGCATTAATCTTAAAATGACATATGTCATAGAGCTGTATAAAAATATTTGTTGCAGTACAATTATTTGAGGAAAATATTGCATCAAGTCTCCAAATTTCCATGAATCTGACAGCTGCTGTAACAGCAACATCTGGAACTAATTTCCTGCCACATCCCATTTCCTTAACTGTCACATATAAATACCATTCCATAAAAACTAGTGGAAAATAAGGATAGATTAATTTAATTTTTGCTTTCAGACTTGAAGAATAGAAATAGTCATGTATAGTACACAAACAGGTAAAACTGGGAAACAAGGGGTAAAATTTAAAAAAGATCATACACTCACACTTTCTTCAATTTGGATGTAAGCAATTTTTTTTAGGTCTCTACACAAAAATGTATCCTTAGTAACAATCTAGACTCTTGCTCCTTTTGCCTCAGTCACTCCAGGCCTGCTTCTAACAGGGGACTTTTTTCAGTCAGGAGACACTTGCAGCTTGTGTTCACTTGTTATGTTCATAAGAAAAGTTCTAGAAATAGATACTAGTGATGGGAGGTCCACCTCTTCTGAGTGAGCTGGATCATTGGGCTCTGCTCACTTCTGGCTCCAGAATGGCTCCCTATTAAATATATAATAGGGAGCATCGGGCCAGCCAATCCCAAACTCCAAACCACTTTCAGCCAGATTTTATTGGGTTAAAGGGGCGTGGTGAGCCATTTAGGGGCGGGAATAGGTGATCTTTTGGCTCACTGAAGGGAGCAGACGCCCGCCGTTTACACGAAAAAGCCGGCTCTTTGTGCTGGGTAATTCCCAAACGACCCATCAATAATAGAAACATGAAGGCATCTACTGCAGCCACTGCACTGTACTCCACACCAACAGGGCTGTCGCTATGGGTAAACAAAGTGGATAATTGCCCAGGGCCCCTGAATGGAAGGGGACAATCTCTTCTTTCAAATGAATCTTGAATTTTATTTCCAGGTGCTATGGATCCAGAGATATTCAGGTGAGAATATCAGGTGCCATTTTTATATATAAAAATCACTCCTGATGGCTGTTTAACAGTTAACCCACTCCAGATTCTTAGCCATCAGTCTACAGGGAGAATTTGCTGCACACAGGAGCTGCTGCACCTCACAGATAATAGGATAATATCAAGTAATGTTCATGTTTTTAACCCTTCTCTATACAGAATTATCTAAGAACACACTTTCTCTCTTGTTGCCTTTTATTTTGTGATAGTTTTTTTTTGCGAAAATTGACTGATAAGATGAACATTCGATCCTCTTCACCTGATGTGGCTATTATACATTAACACCGCGACCCAGAACATGTCCATAAAGTTATATGTAACACCAAAAACACACACAAGTTCTGGAATAAAGTTTTTATTTCACACCATCCTCCATTATTTACACCTATGTTATGACGTTCTCACTCAAATTCTTATGAAGTGCGGAGGGTTCTGTTATTGTGCGGCTAATACATTGGAGCACATCTAAACGTGACTTTTGCTATCTCATTAGCTCGGTTTATGGATATATAGCGTAGTTATTTAATTGGGTTACCATTGTGTAAGGAGCATACAATGATACATCTGTGTGAAGTTCAGTGCAATTTTCTACAAAAATACTTTGGTGTCCCCTGTGGATTTAACGTTCCCTTTTCTGCATAATTTGGTGAATATATTGGTGTGGGGTCTGTATGATCTCCTCACATCTTACTGTTTTAGGAAAAGTATATTCTCTTTATATAAGTATCTGGATTTGTACATATTTTAGAGGAAATTTTGAATGTTAGTTGCCAAATGCATCGCCCGATTGTCTGCTTTCAAAATTCTATAGGTTTTATGGTGCCTTTACTTTTTATTCTGTTTTATTGCTATATTTTGCAGGTTGTGTCTTAAAATTTGTGGCTGAAAGGCAGATATCTACATATTACAGTTTTAGTGATATTATGTGGATTTACTTATGGGAACATATCAATACAGGACATATCGGAGATGTGAAGGTAAATATTTTCTGTTTGGAGCACATTTTTTTGCCATCAAAGTCAAATATTAAGTATTTTTTTGTAAAATGTTTTAGTTCGAATCAAAATTGCATTAAGGTGCCTATGTCTATAAACTCTTTAATGCAATTTTGAAAATGGGGCAAGTATCTGCTTTCAGAAAATATATGGTTTGTTGCGTTTACTTTAATTTTTAAATGTAAAAATTGTACAAATTGCTCTGGTCAATAACGCGACAAAGTATCCAGAAATGCCAGGCGGTGAAAGGGTTAATATCCCTTCGTTGAATTCCCGGGTGAAGATGCTTATCATCTATCTCCTGTCTATATATCTGTCTGTCTAGTTATCTATCTCCTTTGATATGACCATTTATATATCTCGCTTTTTCTCTATATATTTATCAATCAATTTCTCTTCTACTGTATTTATCTCTCATATCCATCTACTGTATATACTTTATAGTTCTGCATCTAGAAATCTCTATCATCTTTAATATTTATCTTCTATCATAATAATTATAATTAATAATTCTTTAGTTATATAGCGCACACAGATTACACAGCGCTGCACAGAGCTTACCAGATCAGTCCCTGTCCCCAATGGGGCTCACAATCTCTTCAACCTACCAGTAATTTTTTGGAGTGTTGGAGGAAACCGGAGGACCCGGAGAAAAGCCACACAAACACTGAGAGAACATATAAACTCTTTGCAGGTGTTGACCAGCGCTGCAAGGCTGTAGTGCTAACCACTGAGCAACCGTGCTGTCCATCAATCTCCCTATCATCTATCTATCTCCTATAAAATTCTACAGTTTGTACATATTACAGTTTGTTTTACCATACTAAATGGAGCCTCCTACTGACTGTGACTGGTCATAAAATAGTTTTATTTTGGGGCCCCACTTTTAGTTTTGCCCAGGGCCCCACTTTGTCTACAACCGGCCCTGCACGCCAACTAATAGTGTCTCCTTAAAGGCCTTAAACTATCCCCCTCTCCATGAAAACTGCACCTCATCTCAATTCTCCAAGTCTCAGTATACAATATATAGCTATTTGTATTATATGAATTGGCAGTGTCACCCTTTTCTTGGGCTTTTAGCAAGCCAGGAATGTATGTCTCATCTGGTCACAGTCCCCAATTCAGTGTTTTTCACTCTAGCATCCTCTGATAAGTTCACAGTTGGTGGAGAATATACTGCTAGTGAATCTTGCTGCCGGACAGGTTAATGATTTCTGTGTTCTTTACACAGGAATCTTGGTGAACCTGTGTTTTGGGATTCTGTCGATGGCTTTGTTCCTCTACCATGTGAAACTCCAGCTCCTCTTCCTTTTGCAGACCATGATGACACTCCTGCATGTGTGTCAAAGTGATGGAATAGATATTACATCCTTGTTTGAAC
The DNA here is from genome assembly GCF_040894005.1 of Engystomops pustulosus. Lineage (NCBI taxonomy): Eukaryota > Metazoa > Chordata > Amphibia > Anura > Leptodactylidae > Engystomops > Engystomops pustulosus. The sequence goes on along the minus strand of NC_092419.1, from coordinate 75,395,090 downwards.
CTACTACATTTCACAGTTCCTTTTACCTAGCCAGGCATTTTTAAAAAGACATAATGGCTGATTTTTAAGTGTTGCTGATGGATAGCTTGCACTGAGCTTCTCTTCACAACTTAAAGGGAACCTGTACCCAGGAGACCCATTTTTAGCAATACCCCAGTCCCCACAGAGCATTGTACATACACTGCCAAAGTGTTTTTGTATTAAAAATTGGTTTTACAGAAAAAAAGATATGTTATATTGTACCTTTCATTAGTATGTGCTGTGTGACTAGGCAGTTGCCAAATGGGAGGAAAGGAGCAGCCCCCCCCCACCCTTGGGGAACAGTTACTCTATGTGAACTTTTCAAATATATGAAAACACCTGGCTTAGCGACGCCCCCTGCTCCTCTACAGCCAATCCCGAGTGAGGGGAGTTATTCGTATATTTGAAAAGGTCACATGTTTCCCAAGGATTGGGGGGAAACTGCTCCTTTCCAGACCCTCCCATTTGGCAACTGCCTAGTCACACAGCAGATGCTAATGAAAGGCACAATATAACCAATTTTTTTTTATACAAAAACACTTTGGCAGTGTATGTACTATGCTCTGTGGGGACTGGGGGAGTGCAAAAAATGGTCTCCTGGTGACAGGTTCCCTTTAACTTAATACTATTGTGGCTGCTCTAAATGGGTCACCTTTGTTTTACCACTAGCAGGGAATTCTTGCCTGACAATAGTTGGTGAATTTTTGTGTTAACTTGAGGCCCAGCAGACTCAGTGTGACAAAGTGGCCATGCTGCTTGTACTTCTAGAATCTGTGATATCATCCTTGTAATTTATGGAGCTATAGGCAAGACCACCAATGCATTTGCTAACCATTTTCATCATGATAATCTCTTTAGAAAGCTCTTTTAACAAGCCAATTATATGTATTATATTCTCCTGAAACAACATCATAGACAGGGTTGGACTGGGCCACTGGGATACCGGTGAAAACCCTGGTGGGTCCCGATGGCTGTTGACTCCGGCCCCTCATTATCATAAGGCACACTGTGCCTCCTGGCAGGCATGGCATGTGCACAAGTTCCTGTGTGCCTGCTTCAGCTGAGGCAAGAGGAGGGGGTAAACAGGGGGAGATGACTTCCTGCAGGGAGGGAGACACAGGTTCTCTGCTCTTCCCCCAGCAGTGCTTGGGCAGTGAGGAAGGAGTAATGCACTGACATTTAATCCTCACTGCAGGAGCACCTCAACCCCTGATTTAGTGGCATAGCTAGGAGTGTCAGGGCCCTATTGCAGGCTTCGGCATGGGGCCCCCCTTCCCAATGGAAAATTATACATATTTGTATACTCACACATGCAAGTTACAATCACACTTTTATACACTTATGCACATATGCTCATATAGAGCATATACACATACATACAGTGACATTTACAAACACACAGCATATATACACACATATAGTATATGCAGATGCCATACACCGTATACACATACAACATATACACATCACAGATGCAGCATATATACATCACATATATGTTATATACCGTATATACTCGAGTATAAGCCGACCCGAGTATAATCCGAGACCCCTAATTTCAACACAAAAAACTGGGAAAACCTATTGACTCGAGTATAAGCCGAGGGTGGGAAATGCATTGGTTACAGCCTCCCAGTATATAGTCTGCCAGCACCTGTAGCATACAGCCTGCCCAACCCCTGTAGCATACAGCCTGCCCAACCCCTGTAGCATACAGCCTGCCCAGCCCCTGTAGTAGGAAAAAAAATAACACTGTACTCATCTTTTCGACGTCCCCCATAGGTTCTCTTCTGTCTCAGACAGAAGAGGACCTATGGGTGACGTCAGAAAGGTGAGTTTTGTCTTTATGTTTTTAGTTGACTCGAGTATAAGCCGAGTTAGGGTTTTTGAGCACAAATTTTGTGCTGAAAAACTAGGCTTATACTCGAGTATATAAGGTACATATTATGATGTACAAAGTGGATATAATGATGCACATCCTCCACTCTTTAGTGTGTCAGGTCGGAAGCTGGGGCCCCCTGACACTGTGGGCCCCATAGCGGTTGCTATGGCTGCTATCACTATAGTTACACCCCTGCCATGATAATGCTGCTGCCTCACTGAAGGAGCAGATAATGCTGTCACTGCTCACAGACCAGGGGACGTGGGCCCACTAGATGTCACAGTGGGATCACTTCCTCCTGGTCATGACAGACATCAGGGGCCACCAATCAGCTAGCAGATACTGCTGGAGCATCATCCCCCTGACACAGCACAGGCTGCCCTCTTGTGCGTGGCAGCGGGAGCTCAGGATGGATGATGAGCTGCTGCTCCCTCATGATAGCTTCCAGCACCAGAAAAAGGTACAATATTCAAGTGCATCAAATTTACACACACACACAGTGCACCTCTTTACATCCCTGCAATGTATATATACATATAGAACAACAGTGGACAGAAGAACTACAACTCCCACGTGTGACCGCAGCCTTAGTATTACCAGCATACCCCATGTTACGTGTGACCGCAGCCTCAGTATTACCAGCATACCCCGTGTTAGGTGTGACCGCAGCCTCAGTATTACCAGCATACCCTGAGTTACGTGTGACCGCAGCCTCAGTATTACCAGCATACCCCACGTTACGTGTGACCGCAGCCTCAGTATTACCAGCATACCCCGCGTTACGTGTGACCGTAGCCTCAGTATTACCAGCATACCCTGCATTATGTGACCGCAGCCTCAGTATTACCAGCATACCCCGCGTTACGTGTGACCGTAGCCTCAGTATTACCAGCATACCCTGCATTATGTGACCGCAGCCTCAGTATTACCAGCATACCCCGCGTTACATGTGACCAAAGCCTCAGTATTACCAGCATACCCCGCGTTACGTGTGACCGCAGCCTCAGTATTACCAGCATACCCCGCGTTAGGTGTGACCACAGCCTCAGTATTACCAGCATACCCCGTGTTAGGTGTGACTACAGCCTCAGTATTACAAGCATACCCTGCATTAGGTGTGACCACAGCCTCAGTATTACCAGCATACCCTGCGTTAGGTGTGACCACAGCCTCAGTATTACCAGCATATCCTGCGTTAGGTGTGACCACAGCCTCAGTATTACCAGCATACCCTGCGTTACGTGTGACTGATCAGACCCCAAAGGCAATTCGACCGCAGGTGTAACACTGGGGTGTCTGCTATTAGTTATAGCCGGCACCCCGTGTGTCCCGATGCCGGTTCGGCTCAGATGTTGAGCTGAACCGGCATCAGCTCTGTGTCCAATATATCATTGGACCTCTTGTAGTATCTAAAAGATCTACTAATACTAATACATGGCATGCGGGGAGCTGTAGCAATGACTGCCGCTAGGTCTTATTTTCAGGTGAGGCCTTATGCTAACATGAAAAAATTGCACTAGTTTTATTTTTGAGGGGTGTCCTATTTTCAGAGAAACAGGGTATAGTCACATCCCAAATTTAACTGTGACCCACTGTGTCCATGTCTCCAGTTGTGACATATACATAGACATAAGACTTCAATTCTAAAAATGTGCCCAAAATGCTTTTAAAGGAAACCTACCACCACCTATTAAGCCAACATAATGCATGCTACTGTATAGGAATTGGTAGTGGATTGTAATATAGGCAGTAGCCTGGAGCCCAAGCTTTCTAGGGGGCCCATGCCCACACAAACCACTCAAATTTCAGCCATTAAATCCTCATAAAATTACCCATGCCCCTAAATTAGGCCCCTAAAATCACCCATTAAATCATCTGTTCATGCTCTCAATACACATTAGCCATTTCTGGATCTTTGAAGATTCTCCTTGAAGGTCCTGAAAGCAGGCAGAAGTGACACATTTTCCATTCCCCAAGAAGCTTCATTATATTACCATATGTAGGAAATGAACTTAAAAGTGAGTGTAGGGACAATAATATTCATACATCCTGGGGCCCATGGAAGTCTTAATCTACCCCTGATAGGAATACAGCGCATACATTACTCCTGATGCATGATTTAAATAATGGTCAATACTTTGACCCTCTGGATGAGACCAAAACCTGGTGTGCAAAAGGGCGACAGGCTCCTTACAGTTTTTTACTTGGTGATATACATCTTTATTCCTTTACATTGATATCATGTGGTAGCTTGTAGCTGGTACCGAAATGCCAAGGTAACATATATATTTTATGCTTAACAGAAACTTGGCTACCATGTCTAAACATGGTTACACAGTATCTATTAATTAAGAATCCGCTCAATCTTGACGGACATCGTCACGGGCTGAGCCCTCTTCATACTCAGTGGGTGTTTGCTGCATAATGCACCTGTCGTTGACACCCGCGATCAGGTGTTAACCCTTTAATAGCTGCCGGCGGGATTAAAGCGGCGGCGGAGCGTGGGCGCCGCCATCTTGGCTCGGATTGTGACTCCCTGTGACGTCATCGGAGAGTTGTTGTCAGTTGCCATGACTAAGGTCACACAAATTTTAGGCTATCTATTACTATGTGCAATTTGCACATTGTAATAGATGCTGTGCAAAATCCCCATACAGGCGGTCCCCTACTTAAGAACACCTGATTTACATACGACCCCTAGTTACAAACGGACCTCTGGATTTTGGTAATTTACTGTACTTTAGTCCTAGGCTACAATAAACAGTTATAACAGTTATCACAGGTGCCTGTAATTAACATTTATTGTTTATCCTGGTTCTTATGACAATCCAACATTTTTAAAATCCAATTGTCACATAGATCAAAAAAAATTTAACTGGGGTTACAATAATAAAGTATACGGTTCCGACTTACATACAAACTCAACTTAAGAACAAACCTACAGAACCTTGTATGTAACCCGGGGACTGCCTGTATACTGCTATACTGTTGTATGGTAGTATAAGGTAGGATTAATCAGACAACCTAGGGTTAAAGTACCCCAAGGGATCTGAAAAATAGTTAAAAGAAAAAAAAAACTTATTAAATTAAACTCAAATCTCCACCCTTTCCCTAGAACTGATAAAAATATAAATAAACAGTAAAAATCATAAACATGTTAGGTATTGCCGCGTTCCAAAATGTCTGATCTATCAAAATATAATAACGGTTATTCCCGGCGTTTAACCCTGCAATAGAAAATAGCGGCCAAAATCAAAAATGCCACTTTTTTGCCATTTTGCTAAATATAAGAAATTTACTCATAGCTCCATACCCCAAAGTATAAAAAAGTTATTAGCGCCAGAAGATAAAACCTATACAAGTATGGTATCTCCGTGATCGTATCGACCCAAAAAGTTAAGCAGACGTGTCATTTATGGCGCACAGTGAAAGCCGTAAAATGCAAGTCCACAACAAAATGGCTCAAATGCGTTTTTTCCTCATTTTCACTGCATTCAGAATTTTTTTCCTGCTTCCCAGTGCACAGCATGGAATATTAAATACTGTCACCATGAATTGCAATTTGTTACTCAGAAAATAAGCCTTCACACAGCTCTTTACATGAAAAAATAAAACAGTTATAGACTTTTGAAGGTGGGGAGGGAAAAATGAAAACGTAAAAACTAAAAAGGGCTTGGCCGTTAAAGGGTTAAAAAACAAATACAATTTTAAAACATTAAATCCCGAGGTGCCCTTCTCCCCAGGAAATAAAACAAAAAAAGAGAGCTTGCACTCCCATAGAGTAGTAAGAGGAGTCAAATCAGGTGGACTATCCCACAGGTGTCCCAGGTCCCAATAGGTGGGAAACTACCCGAGATAGGCTAGATGGTATGCCTACAGTGCTGATGACTGCACACTGTCCTGTAACCTGTATAGTACGGTCCAGTAGGGATTTGGAAAACAAAAATCAGACTCCAAAGGTCCACTTCCACATAGACACAATAATTTATTTATAAATATGAGAATGACGCGTTTCGAGGGTGGACATCCCTCTTCCTGAGATCCAGGGAGGCTGGTAGCAGGATTTAGGCTTAAGTAACTCACAAGCTAACAACTGGAGGCATGTACAAATAAATGTTTTGATTGTGCTCCAAATTGGTAGATGGTACTAACCGACACTTGGGACCGAAATCTAAGTGGCACCTGGTCTATACCAGAGCCCGCCGCAAAGCGCGATGGTCTTGCTGTGGCAGGGTACCACCAGGTCATTCCGCAGGTGCGACTAGCCTGCGGTGGCAGGCAAGGTTGTCCAGGCTCGAGGTCAGGCACAGAAACGTAGTCAGGGCAGGCAGCAGAGATGCAGAGGTCAGGTCCGAGGTCACAACAGGAATTCAAGGCAGACGGAACGGGAACACGGGAACAGCAACGCAGGGAGACTTTCACTAAGGCAAGGTAGCTCAAAGATCTGGTGAGGAATGATGGGAGCCGTCTGTCTATATGGAAACCAGGAAGTCAGCGATGCGTCGTCCTCCACAGGAGCGGGGACGCGCATGTGGCCTATCCTGGGCAGGAGCAGGATCGTGGAGAGGTAAGTGCGGACTGGAGGGGAGCGGCACCACCATGGAGAGGGGCACGGGTGTGCCTGTGATCTGCGACAAAGATCGCAGGGACACCTAAGACAGTACCGCCCCCTTTCGGCTTCCCCCTCTTCTTGGCCTGAAGAAATCTCTGGAGGAGACTTCTGTCCAGGATATTCTCCTCAGACTCCCAGGATCTCTCCTCAGGCCCGAACCCCTACCTGTCAACAAGAAAGAACTGCTTACCCCTCACGGTCTTCATGTCCAATACCTCCTTGACCAGTAGAGTCAGGAGCAGGAGGAGGAGATTGCTGAGAGAAGCGGTTCAAGAAGACTGGCTTCATGAGGGAGACATGGAAGGAGTTCGGGATGCACATAGATGGAGGAAGGTGGAAATTGTAGGCCACCGGGTTGATGCGCTCGATAACTTCAAAAGGACCAAGGAAGCAGGGACCAAGCTTGTAGCTAGTGTAAGGGATTAGCTCCGGGGATCGTCGTCTCCTAAGCAGACGACCAGCACACACAGGGAATTCACACAATGTGAGTAAGGTTAAAACTGGCCTCAGCCAGCTTTATTTGGCAGTACACAAACTCAAAACATAAAAATAACACCTAAGCCTCTCCGGCACTAACTACACATCGAGGTTCCCTACCTCACCAGGTGCTGGCCTACTGCCAGCCACCCCAAAAACACAGTAACAGTTCACTGCCACCGCTCCACAGGCCTTTGCCGTAGCCTGTCTCTTCCCCAGGGTGGGGCCCAGTGAGAAGTCTGCCCCATGTATTAGTGCAGCCCCTCCAGCTGAAAACTAATTAACTTAATTAGACAGACCCAACTTTTCCAGGTCTGTCTTCTACTCAGCTTTTCATAAGGCAAAATGCACATTTTATGCCCAAAAGCTTCTCTAGTGGCAGCCACCCTGCCACACTAGGTATCTTAAGCCGGACATATCTGGAAGATAACCACACCTTGTCATCTGGAGAGAAAACAGGAGAAGGCCGACGCTTCTTGTCAGCCTGGGTCTTGGTGCGGTCTGTGGCTTGGAGAAGAGACTGGCAGGCCTGGTCCCGAATTGATTTAAGGTCCTGCACCAGATACTCTACCGCCGGGACATTGGAATGGGTAGACAGCGGAAGGGGAGGACCAGGGATTCGTCCGTAGACCACAAAGAACTGAGCTGTGCAAGCAGACCCAGAGTCCAGGGAGTTATAGGAAAACTCAGCCCAAGGAAGGAACTCAGCCCAGTTATCTTGACAGGCAGAGACAAAGTGCCTGAGGTAACAACCTGATAACAGTCTGATTCATCCTTTCTACTTGACCATTCGACTGAGGGTGGTAAGCAGAAGAAAAGTCCAGATGAACTTACAGCTGGTTACACAAGTAATGCCAGAACTTGGACACACATTGTGGACCCCTCGGTCAGACACGATGTGCAGCGGAAGTCCATGCAGCCGGAAGATATGCTTGAAGAACAAACTGGCAAGCCATGGAGAAGACAGAAGACCTGGAAGGGAAACAAAATGGGACATCTAGGAAAACCGGTCCGTCACCACCCAGATGACAGTATTGCCAGAGGAGAGAGGCATATCAGTGACAAAGTCCATTGCCATGTGAGACCACAGGCGACTGGGTATCGGCAACAGAAGTAACAGTCCAGTTGGTTTGAGATGAGAGGCTCTGTTGCTGGCACATGAAGAGCGGGATCCCACAAAATCCCAAACATCTTGAGTCAGGCCTGGCCACCAATAGTAGCAGGAGATGAAAGCAGAACGTTGCACCCCTGGGTGCCCAGCCACTCACAAAGAATGAACCCCAAGACAGAATCCTCTTCCAGAGTGCAGGTCTGATATACGTCTTGCCAGGAGGTAACTGCCGAAGATCCACCAGAGCTGCAACAACAAGTTGTTCAGGAGAGATGATATGCCGAGGAGCAGGCTCCTCTCCAACGACATCCAAGGCACGGGACAGTGCATCAGCATTGATATTCTTGTCCGCAGGATGGAAATGAATCAGCAGGTTGAAGCGAGAGAAGAACAGCGACCAACGGGGTTGCCTGGGGTTCAGGCGCTGTCTGGAGTTACAGTAGGTTCTTGTGGTCAGTGTACGCACAAATGGGATGAAGAGCTCCCTCCAGTAGATACTACCACTCCCCCAGAGCAAGTTTGATGGCCAACAGTTCTCTGTCACCAATAGAATAATATCTCTCTCTGCTGAAGAAAAAGTCCTGGAACATAAACCGCATGTGAGAGTTCGACCCATAGGCCTTTTCTGGGTGAGCACAGCTCCAGCTCCTATGGAGGATGCATCCACCTCAAGATAAAAGGGTTTCTCTATGTTGGGCCAAGTGAGAACAGGAGCCGAGGCAAAAGCGGACTTCAACCTGGAGAACACCTCTTCAGCCTCAGGAGACCAAGCAGAAGATTGGCACCCTTCTTGGTAAGTGCCATGATGGGAGACACCAGGGTGGAAAAATGTGGAATAAAATACTGATAATAGTTCGCAAATCCCAGGAACCTCTGTCTGGCTCGTAGACCTTCTGTGCGTGGCCACTGTAGAACTGCAGACAGCTTATCAGGATCCATCTGGAGACCTCTGTTGGAGATTATGTAGTTGAGGAATGGAAGGCTGCATTGGTGAAACTGACATTTCTCCAGCTTAGAGAAAAACGGTTAGCCCAGAGGCGGCCAAGATCTTGCCGTACGTGGGACTGATGGGTCTTGAGGTCTGGGCAGAAGACCAGGATGTCGTCAAGGTAGCCGACAACACATCTGTATAGCAGATCCCTGAAGATGTCATTCACAAATTCCTGGAAGACAACAGGAGCATTACATAGTCCAAAGGGCATCACTAGGTACTCAAAGTGCCCATCACGGGTGTTAAACGCTGTCTTCCATTCATCACCCTTGCGGATCTGGACATGGCAGCCATCTCAGAGAGAGGGTAGACACGGCCTCTAGGAGGCGAGGTTTCAGGCAGCAGGTCCACTGGGCAATCATAGGGACGATGCGGTGGCAAAGTCTCAGCCTGATTTTTGGAGAAAACATCCTCAAAGTCCCGGTGGCATGCTGGCAGACCCTCCAGAGAGTAGGGAGAAACAGATGAAGTCAGGACAGGTAGAAGAAGCTGCGATACGCGGCGGAACGCGTGGGGCGACCAGTCCTGAGTCCTCACGTCCATCTCACACCTCACGGTAAATATCAGTTGGGCATAGTGCCTTGTGGGCTCGTTACTGTATACTACATATCCAGGTACAGAGGATCATTTCGCACACTCGTGCCTTATTCCATTTATTTACTGGCTGGATCATATGTTGGTATAGCTATTTAGCTTTTTTCCGCAGACACATGCCCTATCTGTGTCATTTGAGTTGTGAGATGGTGTTCTGGGGCTCGGGTTCGGATAACCCGACATTATCAGGTGTCGGGCTCCGGTTGATCTTGGATTGACGGGTGCACTCCTTTTTAAATGGTTTTATTTATTGTCTGTCTTGCTGATGTTGTCTTTTGTCCATTTCATCAATAAAGTGATTTTGCATTTGTTTGCTACTTTACACATGCTCTTTTGTCCTCTTTGCATAGATTTGTCTGCATGTGTGTAGCCCTAGACTGGGTGTAATCTATAAACATAAATCCCAACTCTGTTCACAGGACAGGTAGAGGAGTCACCATGCAGTGTGAGTGGCAATCTGATCCCCAAAGCAGGACCCCCCAGTTTTCCAGTTGAGGACTGGGACATGAAGTTGCAGCCATGGAAGACCCAGGAGAAGAGATGAAGTGGAGTGTGGCAGGACATAAAAGAACAGTCTTTCTTTGGTGAGAGCTCTAACTTGAAGAGAGACAGGCTCAGTGCAGTACCGGACCGGATCGGACAAGACTTGTCCACTGACCGAAGATATGGCAAGGGGCTTCTTGAGAGGAACCACCAGAATATAATGCTAAAAGACCAGAGCGACATCCACAAAGTTCCCCACAGAGCCAGAGTCCAAGAGAGCAGAAACTTGTATTGGAGTGCGGGTACCAACACGTAGGAGCACAGGAACTGTCAGGCGTTGAGAAGCTGTATTCAAACCTAGGGACGCTTCACCCATGAACCCTAGGTACTGGTGTTTCCCAGATGCTGGGGGTGGGCAGGACTAGTCCCAATGAAGTGCTTGGGACTGGCGCAGTACAGGCACAGATTCTCCTTGCAACGTCTGGAACATTCAATGGTGGAAAGACGGACCTTGTCCGCTTACATAGGCTTCCCTGCAAACTGTGTGGCCGGAGGCTGGGGCGGTCCTTGCAAAACCATAGCCAAGTGAGGTAGACATGGAAACCGGGCCTGTGGTTGCTTGTGGCGCAACTCTTCAGCACGCTCAATGAACCGCACGTCTATCCAAGTGGCCAGGGTGATGAGACCTCTCAGAGTAGCCGGCAGGTCACGGGCGGCCAGTGCATCTTTGACCTGAGAAGTCCCTTTTAAATGTTGCTGAAGCGCCACATTATTCCAAGAGAGCTCCGTTCAGCAGCACCGTTTCAGCTGAGGAAGCCTTTGCGGGTTCCTCGAACATGGACCAGAATTCGGCCAAGAATGCGGTATAGGTGGCCGTGACTGGATCACCTTTGTCACATAGATCGGTAGCCCAGGGAGGGCTTTCCCGGAGAGGAGGCTGAGGATGAATGCCACCTTGGAGTGTTTGGTGACAAACTGGGAGGGCATCAGTTTAATATGCAATGAACACTGGGTAATAAAGCCACTGCAGAGCTTGGGATCCCCATCATACTTATCAGGTATGGAGAGTCTGAACCTTGGTTTAGCCGCTGGTAGACAAGCCGGTGTGACTGGAGAAGTCACAAGAACTGTCATCAAGTAACTTGGCCAAGTAGTTCTCCTTGCGAAGCAATCAGCTGGGACTGCTGGGCAACAATGCTGAAAAGATCAGCCAGAATAGGAAGCAGCACCTTGGCGGGGTTCAGGTCAGTGGACCCCCTGGACCACCAGGGGAGATGGTACTAGCTGACATCTTGGACCGGAATCTAAGTGGCACCTGGTCTTCACCAGAGCCCCCCGCAAAGCAGGATGGTCTTGCTGCGGCAGGGTGCAACCAGGTCGTTCCACAGGTGCGACTAGCCTGCTGTTGCAGCCAAGGTTGCAGTACAGAATCTTAGTCCAGGCTTGAGTTACACCTTGTAGAACAGTGATGGCGAACCTTTTAGAGACAGAGTGCCCAAACTACAATCAAGACCCACTTATTTATCGCAAAGTGCCAGCACAGAAATTTAATATGTGATTTATACTTCCTGCTCTGTCACAATTTTCATTCATATCAGCACCCTGAGGACACCAATAAAGCAGAAAATAGAAGACATTTGGATGATCGTTGTAGTTTCCCTGCAAGGTCCCAAAAACAGGAAGAATTGTCAGGGCCGGAGCATAAGCTACAATAATCCAGATCTGTCCACACCTTCCCACTCCTCCAGTAGTCCCAGGTAGCCCTGTCACTTTAAAATAGCAATGTGCACAGCAAGTCCTGGGCTGTCTGGGACTGCAGGAAGATACCTGGAGTCATCTCTGGTGATGGCCTGAGTGCCCACAAAAAGGGCTCCGAGTGCCACCTCTGGCACCAGTGCCGAAGGTTCGCCACCACTGTTGTAGAAGATCCCACAAGAGGTGATGCATTGTTGGACCTTGTGCAGACAATGCAGAAATTGTACAAAATGTCACTGTCCAGGAAACCCCTGGGAAAAGCAATCATAACATAATTATTTTCCTCTTAACCCCTTCCTGCCGCATCCCTTTATCTTTTTTCCGTTTTCATTTTTCACTCCCCACATTCAAAAATCTGTAACTTTTTTATTTTTCCATGTACAGAGCTGTGTGATGGCTTATTTTCTGTGTAATAAATTACACTTCAAAATGGTGGTATTTAATATTCCATGCTGTGTACTGGAAAGCGGGAAAAAAATTCCAAATGCAGTAAAATTGGTAAAATAAAAACGCATTTGTGCCGTATTCTTGTGGGCTTGGATTTTACGGATTTCACTGTACGCCCCAAATGACATGTCTACTTTACTCTTTGGGTCGGTACGATTATGGGGATACCAAATTTGTATAGGTTTTATAATGTTTTCATACATTTAAAAAAATTAAAACCTCCTGTACAAAATTTTTTGGGGGGATTTTGCCATAACTTTGGTGTATGGAGCTATGGGTGGTGCCGTTTTTTGCGGATTTTGATGACGTTTACAATGTTATCATTTTTAGGACTGTACGACCTTTTGATCACTTTTTATAGAATTTTTTATTTTTTTTAATAGCACATTGTAATGAATGGGTTAACCCGAAGTAGCTTCGGGTCTTCGTGAGACCCGAAGCTACCATGGCGACGGATCGCCGCTCCCCGATGATGTCACGGGGAGCGACGATCCTCAGAAAGATGGCGGCGACTTTGCTGGCGGCAATCTGCAGGAAAACACCCTTACCGGCTGCAGCAAATACTTACCGGCTATGGAGAGGGCTCGGCCCACGAAGGTTACTTTATTTGACCCATCAAAAGTATGGTACAAAACTAACAAAAATAAAAAAACCTCAAATCTCCACCCTTTCCCTAGAACTGATATAAATATAAATGAATAGTAAAAATCAAAAACACATTAGGTATCGACGCATTTGAAAATGCCGATCTATAAAAATATGATAACGATTTTTCACTGCATTTAACAATGTAACGGAAAATCGGGTCCAAAGTCGAAAATGCCACTTTTTTGCAGTTTTAAAAAAAATTAAAAATTCTATAAAAAGTCATCAAAACGTTGTACAGTACTAAAAATGATAACACCGTAAACGTCATCCGCAAAAAACTACCCCTCCCAAAATTTTTCAGAGGAGGTTTTTATTTTTTAAATGTATGAAAACATTATAAAACCTATACAAATTTGGTATCCCCGTAATCATACTAACCCAAAGAATAAAGTAAACATGTCATTTGGGGCATACAGTGAAATCCCTAAAAACAGCTTAGGTTCCTTCATCAGGCATGTTATAATGGTCTTTCTGAAGTGACACAGATCTTATAAACCACAAGTAATGCCAACGAAATGTAAACAAAAGAACAATAAACAGTTTACATCCCACCTTCCTAAGAAAAAGGACAATAGCAATAACAAAGTAGAGACAACAGGTTCTTAATTAGATGACTTGGGCAGTGTGATGGTTTATTGCCTCTAAGTTAAAGACTCTGGAGTCTCTGATGACCCATAAGATAATATTTATTAGAGGTTGTAGAGGGTCATGCATCCCTTTGATAGATTGAGTCCTGTATGCAGGCTGTCAAAGAGGGTAATATACTTCAAATTCATCACTCATTTTGTGACCAGAATTGCCCTTTAATACTAGATATTTTGTGGCAATGACACCTTATCCGGGCTTTAAAGGGAACTTGTCACCAGGGACCTCATTTTCACTAAAGGCAGGTTGCACAAGCCCTTCACACCAGCAGTGCAAATCTGCCTTTCTGCCTTTCCTAAGCATTTGCATTACAATATAATTGTGTGTTATAACTTACTCTTACTCCCTGACAAAATCCTGGGGTAGTCACAGGGGCTGGACTTTGTTTTTGATGCATTTCAAAAAACAACGGCTTGTCTGTGTTACCCACTCCTCAGAGCTTGGCCCCCACCTCTTGCTTCTTCTCAGAGATCACAGCCTGGTCAGCCTGACATCAGTGGGGGAGGGACAAGCTGTACAGGAGCACAAACATGGAGGCAGCCTGCAGCTAGGAAAAGTCGCATGTTGTTTTTTGAAATGCATGCAAACCAAAGTCCAGCCCCTGTGACTACCCCAGGATTTTGTCAGGATGCAAGAGTAAGTTTTTGTCCTGTCTTTCCACCATAAAGACTCCCCCACTGGACATTTTGTGTACACAATCAGGTAGATCACATTAGAAGTGGAGCAATTTCCCCGGGATGTTATATTCCTGCTGTGTTGGAGATCTGTATCTTGTCTGTGATCAAAATCAGAGAGCAGGTTTTGCAGTTCCTGACACTACATGGGAAAGTTCCTTTTTGTATGTTAGATGGAAGGGAGCTCCTGATCGCAATATTCCTTAGGTTTGCGGGTTGCCTGTAGCACAACAATGGAGGGTCAGGGAACATTGGGGCTTATTTACTAAGAGTCCCGTGGCCAAATTTTCGTTGGGTTTCCGAATTTTAAGGGATTGTGTTGCACGCGATCGGATTTTGGCGCATCGGTGCTGGCTTTCACGCAACAGAAATCGGGTAGTGGGCCATCGGATGATCTGACGGATTCAGACTAAGTGCAGGATTTAACATTTAAATTTGTGTCTCAAGGCAAGCACTTAAATACATCGGGAAGAAGAAAATTAACTCCGCCGGACGTGACACATGCAGGATCTTCTTGAATCGCGGCAGATGTGCATTCCGGCAGACTCTCCGAATCGGGGATCGCACAGGGCTGGTTAGTAAATGTGGCCCATTGTCTTTAGGCCATCATCTTTGTGGAGTATGTGATGGAGTTTTCTTGAGGTTATTCTTGGTATTTCCAAATGTGGATTGTAACAACTAGTGGTACACAATTGTTGTTCACTTTTTCTTTGTATTGGAGAAGATGGCTCCTGGGTATCCTGGTGGCTCTACTGATTTCATTGTCAATCAACATAGGATGGTATGTTTTCCTAAAACATGGCATTTATAAACAAGGTTATTAACCCCTTAAGGACGCAGCCATTTTACAGCTTAAGGCTCAGCCCGATTTTTTGGATTCTGACTTGCTTCGCTTTATATGGTTATAACTTTTGAACACTGTTACTTATCAAAACGATTCTGAGATTGTTTTTTCCCCACATGTTGTACTTCATTTTAGTGGTAAATTTTGGCTGATAAGTTTTGCGTTTATTTACAAAAAAAAGAAAATATGATAAATTTTTTGAAAAATTTGCCATTTTCGAAATTCTAAATCATTGCGTTTTCAGGCAGATCGATTTACCAGCTAAATAAGTTGCTGAATAACATTTCCCATTTGTCTACTTTACATTTTCATAATTTCTGAAATGTCTGGATAATTTATTTTGATGTCACGCGGCTTACAAATAGAATATCGCTTTTCCGGATTTTCAGAATTGACTATTTTGGGGATAAATACAGTTTTGAATGAAATTTTACATATTTAGCATCAAAACCCCCTATATAATCTACCCATTTTCAAATCTGCACCCCTCAAACTATCAGAAACAGCTTTTACGAAGATTGTTAACCCCTTGAGATCTTCATAGTAATTGAATCAAAATGGAGGTGAAATTTAGAATAGTCAAATTGTTCCCTTATACGTTCATTTAGCACTAAAATTTACACATTTCCAAAATATAAAAAGAGAAAACCCACCATACAATTTGTTCTGCAATTTCTCCTGAGTACAAAGACCCCCCACATGTGGCTGTGACTTGTTTTATGGGCGCACAGCAAGGCGCAGAAGGGAAGGAGGGCGCTGCAGCTGCCAGGATTTTAGTTTCCTCATTGGCCCCTTTTGAAGGCTATAAAATTTTAGCTTTTTCGTTATTGGGGCCATGTGACGGCATTTTTTTTGCGGGATGAGATGCTTTTTCCATTGTTACCATTTTGGGGTTGGTATCACCTATTGTTGAAAATTTAGGAACTTTTTTTGAGGGCAGGAGTAGAAAAGCATCAATTCTGTACTGGATTTTTGACTTTTTTTTTTTTTGGTGTTCACCGTATAGACTAATAATCATGTTAGCTTTATTCTATGGGTTGATACGATTACGGGGATACCAGACATGAATATATTTTCTTACGTTTTACTAAATTTGTCAAACAAAACCCTAATGTGGGGAAAAATCTATAATTTTTGTATTGCCATCTTCCAAGTGGCATAACTTTGTTACGTTTTTGGCTACGGAGCTGGTTGATGGCTTGTTTTTTGCGGGACATGTTGTACTTTGCACCAGTATCATGTCTGAGTACATATGGTTTTTTGGTCGCATTTTATAGCATTTTTTGTGGGATTGAAAAGGTAAAAATCATAATTTTTGGAGGGTTTATAACAGTTTTTTTTTACGGCGTTTATCGTGGGGGTTCAATAATGATTTACTTTTATTCTACGGGTTGTTACGGACGCGGTGATACTATATATGTGGGGGGACTTTTTTTTTGAGTTATATGTCTCTTTATATGTTTTGGGGGTTTGGGGCATTTTTAGTGATTTATGACTTTATTTTTTTATTGAATAACTTTTTTTTTTACTTTTTCACTTTTATACCATGGGATATGAACAAGCAATCATCAGATTGCTTGTTCATGATAATATTCTGCAATACTCATGTATTGCAGAGTATTATCAGTGTCAGCCTATACACTTGCATAGGCTGGCACTTTGACAGTAAGATGACGTCACAGACGCCATCTTACTGGCAATTCTTGCTAGTAACTCTGGGGTCCAGATCGGACCCCAGAGTTACTATAGCAACGATCGGCACCCCCCGAAAACGGTTCGGGGGGGCCGATCGTGGGGGAAAGACCCCCCAGATACTTGTTAGATGCCGCGGTCGCGCTGACCGCGGCATCTAACGGGTTAAGCACCCACGATCGGAGACAACTCCGATCGCGGGTGTTACACTGGGGTGCCGGCTATTAGTTACAGCCGGCACCCCGTGTTTCCCGATGCCGGTTCGGCTCTGATCCAGAGCCGAGCCGGCATAAGCGCCGTGGCGGATATATCCGCCACTGAGCGCTAAGTCACTGCGCTCCGTGGCGGATATATCCGCCGCGGAGCGTGAAGGGGTTAATGGCCACTACGAGAAAAAATTTTTCAGGTTCACCCTATACTATGCCCGTAGAGTGGTGGTGATGTCATGGAAGGACCTCCACCCCCCCCCCCTCCATTAAAGCGATGGATTCTGCTTATTAACAGTGTAATCCCTAACTACCGCTCCCTGTAAGGACACAGGAAGTGTCCCCGGAAATTTGAGCGCATCTCGTCTAGATGGTGTGCGAATCCCTATACCGCTTTAAGTCTCTTTGGTTTCTGTCTATTACCATAACAAAGGAGAGTGAACATACTGGTATGTGTGTGTGAGTGTCTGATTGTCTAGTGTCAAAGTTAATAACCAAAGAAGAAACAAAGTGAGCGTGCGTTACTAAAACATGAAATTTATTGATATGCGTTAAAAATAAAACAATCACATAATACCAGGTGGTTACAAGGCAAACAGCCAAAATAGGTGCTGGGCAGCACAAATAGTTAATGGACAATAGGCAAGATATTACATAACATCATAAAGTGCATAGTGCAAAGCCCTAGAGACCAGTCAATGCTGGATGAGTAAACAGTAAGTAATAGGAGCGCAAAGATGGAAATAAAACAGTTATACCTACAAATTTAAAGTGTAAACAGCGCATGAGAGGAGAGCTGCCCAGCACCTCCCCGACACGTGTTTCGTCCTCACAGGACTTTGTCAAGGGGTGGTGCTGTGGACGGCACAGGAAGATTAAATCATAGAAGCTGACCAATAGAAGAAGCAGGGCGCACCTGCGCCAAATGAGCGGGAGGTGAAATGTATTGGGCGCATGATCCGTGACTTGTGCGTCCGCATGGTGGGTAGGCGGGACAAGTACGTCACCCGGAGCAAGTCAC
The DNA here is from genome assembly GCF_040894005.1 of Engystomops pustulosus. NCBI lineage: Eukaryota > Metazoa > Chordata > Amphibia > Anura > Leptodactylidae > Engystomops > Engystomops pustulosus. The sequence goes on along the minus strand of NC_092419.1, from coordinate 75,376,987 downwards.
ATGATCCGGATGACGACATGAGCCGCCGCCCACACGCGCAGGCGCACAGCGGTCAGCGGGCATGCGCACCTTACACCTAAGGACATCGGACGCCATGTTGAATGTGGGATGAAACAGTGTATCAACGGTATCTTGAAACGTGATGATGAGGCGTGTAAGTGTGGGAAAAAATAGGATGGAAGGCGAAAAGGATATGCATGGGCCAAGTACTGCACTCTTTGAAAAAAGAGAAAACAGGTTGAACCAACCAACTACACAAAAGATGGATATGAGGTGAGTAGTGTAGATAGTGTGCAGACTGCAGTATAAGTGATGTGGATGGTGTATGGTAAGTATACAAAAGTGGATGTGCAGACATAGGTAGGTATACAGACTGCAAAGAGAGGGGACCATCTGGGGATGGGATGCTACAAGGGCAAAAAAGCATGAAGTGCATCAGATGTAAATATGTGCATGGGGAAGTGGTGTGATGTGAAATAGTGTACAAGGACCATGTGCAAGTAGGAGGTCCTGGGGAAAAGGAGTGAAGTGAGCAAAAGTGGTGCTTGGAGGTAATGTGCAACATGTGTAATTAATGTTGCAGGTGCATAGATGCGAGAAGAGACCACAGCCGTGATAAGAAAAGTGATGTGCGAGGAGTGACACTGAGTGACAAAGTAGGATGTGCCAAAGGATGATGTGCAAAAGATTGGCAAAAGGTAGTGTAGCGGGGAGTGCCAAAGAATAACATGAATAGGTGAAAAACACAGTGCGCAAGATGTGATGGACCGTGAAAGAGGTGAAAGGATGAAGTGGGGACGAGGTGGAGAAATGGTGAAGAGAAACAAGGCATCGCGGTCCTGGTGGCTGGCAGATGAAGAAACGAAGTCATTCCATCAATAGTCCAATATCCCCGAAGGGCAGTAAACGTAAGTAGCTTCCAGATCTTCCGACACAGAAATTTTCCTACATGGGCACGTGGCATAGTAAATTACGCCCTTGGTGGTACAGTTAATGGGCCATGTGATCTTGTACTGTCTTGTCCCGTCTGATCGGGAGAAGTGTGTTGATTTTTCCACATTTGGGCATGCAATGCATTTCCCACAGGGAAGGCAGCCCCATTTTGGTGGTTGTGCTCCAAAAATTCTTGTAGGTGGATCAGGAACAAAATAACTATGCACAAGTGAATCCCTGAGGTTGCGTGCTCTGCGGTCTTAAATCCTTCTTTGATGTGCTGAACAATAACCAACGGAACATCAAACTTACTTGGTCATCTGATTCCAACTCCATAGATTTCTTGGATATTCGTGTCATGAAGGATTCTTCGGGATATCTCCAGACGGACGTCTTCAGGAAAACTACATCGACTAATAGCTTGCTACATGCTACCTCAGCTCACCCACCTCAGACCATCAATGCCGTACCCATTGGTCAATTTTTACGCATGAAGAGAATCTGTTCTTCTTCTGAAGAATTTGAAAAACAAGCTGAAGATCTCTCGAACCGCTTTCTCGAACGCGACTACAGCAAGAGAAGCATTTCCAAAGCGTACAGAAGAGCTTGTACTACTGACCGTAATTCTCTCCTCTACCCTAAGAAGTCTGGGAAAACTGTACAACCCCCTCGATTCATCACTACTTACCATAACCGACGGAAGGATATGCAGCATATCCTCCAGAAATTCTGGCCGATTCTTACTTCGTATTCTATTCTAGAAAAAATAATAACCCCCTTCCCATCTATTGTGTCCCGCAGGGCACGCAACCTCAGGGATTCACTTGTGCATAGTTATTTTGTTCCTGATCCACCTACACGAATTTTTGGAGTACAACCACCAAAATGGGGCTGCCTTCCCTGTGGGAAATGCATTGCATGCCCAAATGTGGAAAAATCAACACACTTCTCCCGATCAGACGGGACAAGACAGTACAAGATCACATGGCCCATTAACTGTACCACCAAGGGCGTAATTTACTATGCCACGTGCCCATGTAGGAAAATTTACGTGGGCATGACGACACGGGAACTTAAACTCAGGGTACGTGTGTCACCGGGATCTTGGCTTCATCGGCTGTGCTCCAAGAGGAGGATATCTTGAAGTTGAAACCTATACCTCGGCACTTTAAGCAAACTCATCACTCGGATCCATCAGGCTTCAAGGTAATAGGAATAGACCACGTTAATTTAGATCTTCGTGGTGGGGCTCTTAAACGGAGATTACTCCAATTAGAGTCGAAATGGATTTAGACACTTCATACAGTGTCCCCTCATGGACTAAATGAGAACTTCGGGTTTTCTGCCTTCTTGTAAATATCCTTCACCTATAGGCTTACCCTTTGCCTCCTTCTGCCGCTCTCTGTGTCCGCCTCTTGTGGTGCTCCTTCATGTTTTTAATTCATTTGTATGTTAAAGATTTTAACTCATTTTGTCTTTTTATTTTCTTTGTATTATAGAACGTTAATTCTGTGTCGGAAGATCTGGAAGCTACTTACGTTTACTGCCCTTCGGGGATATTGGACTATTGATGACTTCGTTTCTTCATCTGCCAGCCACCAGGACCGCGATGCCTTGTTTCTCTTCACCATTTCTCCACCTCGCCCCCACTTCATCCTTTCACCTCTTTCACGGTCCATCACATCTTGCGCACTGTGTTTTTCACCTATTCATGTTATTCTTTGGCACTCCCCGCTACACTACCTTTTGCCAATCTTTTGCACATCATCCTTTGGCACATCCTACTTTGTCACTCAGTGTCACTCCTCGCACATCACTTTTCTTATCACGGCTGTGGTCTCTTCTCGCATCTATGCACCTGCAACATTGATTACACATGTTGCACATTACCTCCAAGCATCACTTTTGCTCACTTCACTCCTTTTCCCCAGGACCTCCTACTTGCACATGGTCCTTGTACACTATTTCACATCACACCACTTCCCCATGCACATATTTACATCTGATGCACTTCATGCTTTTTTGCCCTTGTAGCATCCCATCCCCAGATGGTCCCCTCTCTTTGCAGTCTGTATACCTACCTATGTCTGCACATCCACTTTTGTATACTTACCATACACCATCCACATCACTTATACTGCAGTCTGCACACTATCTACACTACTCACCTCATATCCATCTTTTGTGTAGTTGGTTGGTTCAACCTGTTTTCTCTTTTTTCAGTACTTGGCCCATGCATATCCTTTTCGCCTTCCATCCTATTTTTTCCCACACTTACACGCCTCATCATCACGTTTCAAGATACCGTTGATACACTGTTTCATCCCACATTCAACATGGCGTCCGATGTCCTTAGGTGTAAGGTGCGCATGCCCGCTGACCGCTGTGCGCCTGCGCGTGTGGGCGGCGGCTCATGTCGTCATCCGGATCATGTGACTTGCTCCGGGTGACGTACTTGTCCCGCCTACCCACCACGCGGACGCACAAGTCACGGATCATGCGCCCAATACATTTCACCTCCCGCTCATTTGGCGCAGGTGCGCCCTGCTTCTTCTATTGGTCAGCTTCTATGATTTAATCTTCCTGCGCCGTCCACAGCACCACCCCTTGACAAAGTCCTGTGAGGACGAAACACGTGTCGGGGAGGTGCTGGGCAGCTCTCCTCTCATGCGCTGTTGACACTTTAAATTTGTAGGTATAACTGTTTTATTTCCATCTTTGCGCTCCTATTACTTACTGTTTACTCATCCAGCATTGACTGGTCTCTAGGGCTTTGCACTATGCACTTTATGATGTTATGTAATATCTTGCCTATTGTCCATTAACTATTTGTGCTGCCCAGCACCTATTTTGGCTGTTTGCCTTGTAACCACCTGGTATTATGTGATTGTTTTATTTTTAACACATATCAATAAATTTCATGTTTTAGTAACGCACACTCACTTTGTTTCTTCTTTGGTTATTTGCTTTTTGAGCTTAGCAACTTGTATATTGTTGGTGCCCTATCTGTATTGTGGCAACATTGCTGTAATTTATGGCACAAACGGTCAATATTTTGCTTTAATAGGTCTTTCTTAGTGTCAAAGTTAATTCATGTTTCAACAGGTGGACTGGCTACGATATCTTATTTTCCTTCTTGAAGCTTGTGCAATATACCACATGTAATGTATGAGCAATGTAATACCCTGACCGTTATTTCTTGAAGTCAATTGCTGGTCCTATAATGTGGTAATGAATGAGCAATAGCCACAATCTCAAGAAGGTTACTTTATTTGACCCATCAAAAGTACGGTACAAAACTAACAAAAATAAAAAAACCTCAAATCTCCACCCTTTCCCTAGAACTGATATAAATAAACAGTAAAAATCATAAACACATTAGGTATCGACGCATTTGAAAATGCCGATCTATAAAAATATGATAACGATTTTTCACTGCATTTAACAATGTAACGGAAAATCGGGTCCAAAGTCGAAAATGCCACTTTTTTGCAGTTTAAAAAAAAATTAAAAATTCTATAAAAAGTGATCAAAACGTTGTACAGTACTAAAAATGATAACACCGTAAACGTCATCCGCAAAAAACTACCCCTCCCAAAGCTCCTTACACCAAAGAATAAAAAATTTTTTTAGAGGAGGTTTTTATTTTTTAAATGTATGAAAACATTATAAAACCAATACAAATTTGGTATCCCCGTAATCATACTAACCCAAAGAATAACGTAAACATGTCATTTGGGGCATACAGTGAAATCCGTAAAAACCAAGCCCACAAGAATACGGAACAAATGCGTTTTTTTTACCAATTTCCACAGCATTTGGAATTTTTTCCCGCTTCTCAGTACACGGCATGGAATATTCAATACCACCATTTTGAAGTGTAATTTATTACGCAGAAAATAAGCGATCACACTGCTCTGTACATGGAAAAATAAAAAAAATTATAGATTTTTGAAGGTGGGGAGTGAAAAATGAAAACACAAAAACGAAAAAGGACTGCGGCTTTAAGGAGTTAAAAAACTCAGTTCTGTTATTGCTGTGCCGCTGTATAAAGTCTTCAATTCACCAGTTATAAATGGTGTACCACAGGTTTCTGTGCTTGGCCCAGTTCTACTTAATTTATTTATTAATGACGTAGGAATAAATAGCACTGTGTCTACTTTTGCAGGTTATTTATTAACTGTCCTAAATCAGGCCTAAAACTTAACTTTTATTAATATTCAAAGTTCCAAATATGGACAGCACCCATCTTCGGCGCGTAGCTGCGCGCCCTCGTCCGACGATCCTGCAGTCTGCGCATGCGCAGAACAGCAGGCCCGCGCCTGTGCAGCCCCGGCTTCGGAGCAGTGACTGCGCAGGCACGGGCCTGCTGTTCTGCGCATGTGCAGGATCGTCGGACGAGGGCTACAAGCAGCTGCGCGCCGAAGATGGTGAGTAGGAGGAGAAAAGAGGCTACCGGGGCGTGGAGTAGCCGCCTCGTGTAACCTCAGATGCGGCTACTGCATGCCCCAGTAGCCGCATAATAAAATTAGCATAAAAGTTTGATAAAAGTTACCAAAAAAGTGCACCTACCACCCGATCTACCTTTATAGGTAGATTTGTGGTGGTAGGTTCCTTTAATGGTATATGCTGTACCTGTTCTGGGGTGATAAATGTATCTCCTTTCTGTACATTCCCACACTGTGCACAATTGAGATATGGTCCCATGTTTAGGGGTGCCAAGGAAGCGTTGTCGCCTGGAGGGCCCGACCAGGCCTTCGTCAGCTTTAACCAGTCTATCCCTGAGATTGGGAGGAACATATATCAGGGTATCCATTCCTGAGGACGGACCAATGACTGCAAATGTGTTTATTTAATCGGTAGATGGAGGGATAATAGTGAAGCACAAAAGTAACATGTGGGACATCAGGGGTGGGTCTAACAGATGGTGAAGGTTCACTATTTAGGATTGTTTTGGGATATACCCATCCCTGGAACTTCTGTTGCAGTTGAGTTAAACGTGATTGTAACTGGATGGGGTCTGTCTCTATTCTACGTAGCCGTTGAAATTGTGATTTGGGTAGGGATCTTTTGCAAGGTACGGGATTGGAACTAGAGAAATGAAGTAAGCTATTGTGATCGGTCGGTTTTGTGAACAAATCTGTAGATAAATAGCCTAAGGAAGCCAATTTCCGGCCAAACATTATTTAGATGGGAGTGGAATGTGAGTAGGGTATCCAATGGACCTCCTCATATGCAGATGATATTGTCAATGTATCTTTTCCATAACTTAGCATATGTCCTGGAACATGAAATAATTATGGTTTAGGTCAAGACAGAGTTTTTTCACCTGTGGTGGATGAGAAGAATTGTTTAACAGTTTAGATACGGCATGTAGACCCTTTTCATGTTGGATACTAGTATATAAACTAGTTACGTCCCAGGTGCTTCTTTGGGTATTTGGCAAATGGTGTGGACCTCTTTTAGAAAATCGGATGTATCCAAGAGAAATGACTGGGAGGATTTAATTAGGGGTGTGATCATTTTCTCTATGAAAATGCCTAATGGACATAGAAGTGAATCTGTAGATGCAGCAATAGGTCGGCCTGGAGGCTTTTGTATTCTCATGTGTATTTTGGGGAGTACATGTAAATGACAGGAGTTATAGAATATTTTGACATGTGTCGCTTTATATGGTTAAAACTTTTGAACACTGTTACTTATCACAGCGATTCTGAGATAGTTTTTTTTCTCACATGTTGTACTTCATTTTAGTGGCAAATGTTGGTCTGATACGTTTTGCGTTTATGCACAAAAAAAAAGAAAAAATTATTGTGTTTTCAGGCAGATAGTTTTAGCACCTAAATAAGTTGCCGAATAACATTTCCCATATGTCTACTTTACATTTTCATAATTTTTGAAATGTCTGGATAATTTATTACAAATCGGCTTACAAATCGAATATTGATTACATTTTCAGAATCTACTATTTTGGTGATAAATACTGTTTTGAAAGAAATTTTAACTATTTAGCATTAAAAACCCCCTACATAATCAACCAATTTTCAAATCTGCACCCCTCAAACTATCAGAAACAGCTTTTAGGAAGATTGTTAACCCCTTGAGATCTTCATAGTAATTGAATCAAAACGGAGGTGAAATTTAGAATGGTCATATTGTTCCCTTATACGTTCATTTAGCCCTAAAATTTACACATTTCCAAAGTATAAAAAGGGAAAGCCCATCTTAAAATTTGTTATGCAATTTCTCCCGAGTACAGAGACCCCCCACATGTGGCCATTACTTGTTTTATGGGGGCACAGCGAGGTTCAGAAGGGAAGGAGCGCCCTGCAGCTGCCAGGATTTTAGTTTCCTCATTGGCCCCTTTTGTAGGCTATAAAATTTTTGCTTTTTTTGTTTTTGGGGCCATGTGATGGCATTTTTTTTGCGGGATGAGATGCTTTTTCCACTGTTACCATTTTAGGGTTGGTATATCCTATTGTTGAAAATTTATGAACTTTTTTTTGAGGTCAGGAGTAGAAAAGCATCAATTCTGTACTGGATTTTCACTTTTTTTTTGGTGTTTACCGTATAGCCTAATAAGCCTGTTATCTTTATTCTATGGGTCAGTACGATTATGGGGATACCATACATGAATACTTTTTCTTATGTTTTACTAAATTTGCCAAATAAATCCCTAATGTGGGCAAAAAATAATTTTTTGCATCGCTGTCTTCCAAGTGGCATAACATTTTTAAATTTTTGGCTACAGAGCTGGTTGATGGCTTGCTTATTTTTAGTTTTTTTATCACTTTTTATTGCATTTTTGTGGGATTAAATACCGTATTTTCCGGGCCATTAGGCGCACCGGAATATAAGGCGCATTAGTCCGATGCGCCTTATATATGTAATAATTCCATATATAAGGCGCATCGGACTATAAGGCGCAGGGTCGGGGGCGTGTCGGAGGTCCGGGGGCGGAGCGGAGACCCGACGGGACGCGACGCTGAGAAGAGACGCGGCGACGCGGGGAAGGTGAATGGGGAAGGTGAGTGGGAGGTGGAGTAGGGCAGCGGACCATACTTACATAGGTCCCCGCTACCGGAGACAGCAGATCTCCAGCGGGAAATGCAGACCACGCGGCAGAAGTTGTTCGTGCCGCGTGGTCTGCAGTTCCCGCTGGAGATCTGCTGTCTCCGGTCTCCGGTAGCGGGGACCTATGTAAGTATGGTCCGCTGCCCTGTGCCATACATAGGGCGCACCGAACTATAAGGCGCACTTTGGATTTCCTAGGAAATCCAAGGCTTTTAAGTGCGCCTTATAGTCCGGAAAATACGGTAGGTAAAAATCATAATTTTTGGCGGGTTTTTAAACATTTTTTTTAACACCATTCATCGTATGGGCTCAATAATTATTTTTATTCTACGGGTTGTTACGGACACGGTGATATTATATATGTCGGGTTTGTGTTATGATTTAGACTTTTTTGTGCATTATATGTCTGTCTCTTTATATGTTTTGGGGCTTATGAGCATTTTTATTGATTTATTAATTTATTTTTTATTGAATACATTTTTTTTTTTTTAACTTTTTTACTGTTTCCACCATGGGACATGAATAAGCAATCATCTGATTGCTTGTTCATGATAAGACTCTGCAATACTGACGCACATGCATAGCCTGACACTGTGCCTTTAAGATGACGTCACATCTTAAAGGCACAGTTTAAAATTCATTTTATTGCATGATGCACCTTTTCTCCCACAGGTGGCGCTCACTGCCTGTTTTCTGTCGTATATGCAAATATATATTTTTTCATGCACTGTGTACTGTGGTGTTAAAGACAGATACTTTATATCGAATTAAGCATTTATATATCACTTACATTATTTTTCACTTGATAAGTTGTTGCTATTTTAATCTGGCCTGTAGCAAGATATTCTTTTATCAGGACTTGTGATGTGCCTGTAGTTCACCATATGGTGTTTTTATGAGTTGTATTTATGTCATAGTGACTAAACATGTGTTATCTTTTGTGTTTATTTAATAAAGTTTATATTATTGATAAATCAGTTGGTGATTTATTCTACATACCTTTTTTAATTCAGTACCGTGTCTGTGCATAGGTATATCTTCTTAATGGCACTGCCTGCCGGCAGCCCTGGGGTCCTGATCGCATCTCAGGGCTGCCATAGAAACAGATGGCATCCCCCGGAAACGGATTAAACACCCACGAACAGAGCCCACTTGGATCGTGGATGTTACCCAGGCATATAAGCGGTAGATTACCGGGTAGACATCCCGCGGCTCCCGATGCCAGTTCGGCATTGGCACCGGCATTGGCTCAGCACCGTACTTGTACAGCCCAGAGCTCTAGGGGGTTAAGCTGTGTATGCATTTCTTCTAGATAATCCTGTCTGTCCATAATGACAATTGCTCTGCTTTTGTCGGCTGGTTTTATTGTGATCGTTTTGTTGTCTAAGAGGGAACAGAGGGCTTGTTTTTCTAAGCTAGAAATGTTAGTAGGGTCCTGGAGTTTACCTTTCTCTACCTCTTTTATAAATTTTTTGAAATCTCTGGAAATGAGAGATATGAAGGTCTCAATGTTATGGTCACCCTTATATGGCATATAGGTGCTTTTGGCTGGTAAGCCCAAGTCTTGGGCTCAAACCAAAGTTCCTTGTACTGTAGTACAGTCATTGGACAAATTGTCCTCATTGTGAAATAAGTTCTCAGTCTCAAAGTTCTGTAGAACCTCTAGAGGTCCATTTATAATGCATGAAATGTTTTGAGTCTCTATGATGGGCAGGAAGAAAGTCCTTTCTGTAACAACCTTAATTGTTATCGGCTTAGGTTGACTGATGAAATGTTGACGACAAGGGGGGGTTTGGTTACCTGAGACCTCGTGGTCATCGTTGGACCTTGTAATGCGATGGCACTAGCCTCCTCGCCTGTTCTTAGTGGTCCTGGTCTGTGTCTTTGGCTTTTAAAACTACCCCGATATGGGTATGGTCCAGGTTGCTCTGAGCTGGAGCTTGACGATTCCATGGAATCCCTGTGATTTCGGTGACGGTGACGTGAGAAGGAGAAATCCTGCCATTTATAAACCCTGTCATGGTGATAGTCATCGGTATCGTGGATAAATTTTATAACATTTCTTTTGTCCCAACTTTTTTTTGTAGTATCCTAAGTACTGTTGTGTCTTGTCGTTGAGGGAAGTGAAGTCTTCACTGGATAATGTGGACGATAGTTGGTTTACAATAGCAGTAACGTTTTCCTTGGTTTTAGAGATTTTTCTTCGACTGTTAGAGTGATCAGATCATCTCCAAGCATAAAAACATCAAGTGCAAAAAAAATATTACCATTACCCTTTCATTTTGACCAGGCAAAGCACAGTATTACACAAGTGAAATTTTAGGTTCTGGAACAAATCAAACCACCTAGATGCAGCGACAACAGAATTAGACAGTTAAAACTCAGAGAGGTGTTCTGGATCCATCTCCTCAACTACATGACTCCTCATGGTCTCAATAGGAAATATGAGATCCAGGGTTTCATCTGATGCATTAATTTTGTATTCTATTTATTCGATTATACTGACATCTTTGTGTTTCTCTACAGATCCGCTGATTGGTACTCTCCTCCATCCGGATTGCATGGGTAAAAATATGTCTTTTCTTCTTTTCTTTATTTCTTCTTCTACCGTACTTACTCTCTCTTTCTTTTTTTCCTCTCTCATTTCATTCTTTCTTCACTCATTTCTCTCTACCCCCTTATACACAACATACTACACCTTCATGCATACTTGTACATTCCACATCTACTGATTATAATACACGCACTCAAGATATCTCTTTACACCACATTTATATTTCCTATTGCTCCATCATATCCTATCTACATCCATACTCATTCACATATACCATCTTCACTTATTTATTATAGATTTTGATCCATCTTTCTTTAGTACATCCCGTAGTACAACATATTCTTCCTCTGCTATTTTTGGTTTCATTTCTTCAGGTTGATTCAGAAGATTGCTATTACCTGGGTGATGTATTCCACAGTGAAATGCAGAGCCGGAACGTCACTTCCGGATTCCAGGTTTCTGGTCACAATATAAATGCTGGCGTATACCTCATACACCAGCTCTTCTCCCTGGTGGAAGGCTTCCGCCATTCCTGTATCCAATCTTCAACAAATGGTCAGCTGCATGTTTTTCTAATTTTCGCTCCCCCTGCAATCCGGTGAGTATGAGTTCTGTATACACTAGCCTGTATGCCAAAAGGGCTTGCTGCCGTATACTTAGCAATACGCTTACTTACTACTCTCAGTCAATAGAAAGCCCTCCACCTCCTGATCATTCCACCACCCTGCCTGCATGCTGCTATTTCTCTGGTTTGTTTGCCAGGTCACTTGTTATATGTACTAGGGTTTGCCTCCATTACCTTTTTCGACTTTTTACCATGTGTACATTGTAGGCATTAATTCACTTAACCCTTACTTCCATGGCAGCTTGACAGATGCACTTGCACTTTATATGTGTCTTTTCATTGTTTAGGGGTGGTTTTGGGTGGATACCACCCATTCAGGAGGTGTCTTGTTTTTGCACCGACCATAGTGCATAACATGGTAGACAATTGTATGTACTTTGGTACAGTTTTAATTGATTTTATATGCATGTTTGTGTTCAGTGTTGAATATTAATAAAATTAGTTTTTTCTCTGATTCTTGATTTACTTACTACTCTGGCGCTATTTCGCCCATATCCAAGGCCATTAAACCTACAATCTGTCATTGCTTATATGTAGCTTTGCTACTATATCCATTGTCCGCTTTATTTACTTATGACCAGTATACGTGCACATTAATACCCACAGTAGATTTTACAATATGCACGCCTGCTACTTCGGCACTATCATGCCTATACCATAAGTTATGAAATCTAAAATAAGCCATTGCATGTATGATTTTCTGAAACTGTATCCATGGTCTGCCTCACCTAATTATGATTACTATGCATACTCATGTAAACGTATATTGGCCCATACAGACAGGTAGCCCACTATCTTGCTCATATAGCATGTGATCTACACTCACCGGCCACTTTATTAGGTACACCTGTCCAACTGCTCTTTAACACTTAATTTCTAATCAGCCAATCACATGGCAGCAACTCAGTGCATTTAGGCATATAGACATGGTCAAGACAATCGCCTGCAGTTCAAACCGAGCATCAGTATGGGGAAGAAAGGTGATTTGAGTGCCTTTGAACGTGGCATGGTTGTTGGTGCCAGAAGGGCTGGTCTGAGTATTTCAGAAACTGCTGATCTACTGGGATTTTCACGCACAACCATCTCTAGGGTTTACAGAGAATGGTCCGAAAAAGAAAAAACATCCAGTGAGCGGCAGTTCTGTGGGCGGAAATGCCTTGTTGACGCCAGAGGTCAGAGGAGAATGGGCAGACTGGTTCGAGCTGATAGAAAGGCAACAGTGACTCAAATCGCCACCCGTTACAACCAAGGTAGGCAGAAGAGCATCTCTGAACGCACAGTATGTCGAACTTTGAGGCAGATGGGCTACAGCAGCAGAAGACCACACCGAGTGCCACTCCTTTCAGCTAAGAACAGGAAACTGAGGCTGCAATTTGCACAAGCTCATCAAAATTGGACAGTAGAAGATTGGAAAAACGTTGCCTGGTCTGATGAGTCTCAATTTCTGCTGCGACATTCGGATGGTAGGATCAGAATTTGGTGTCAACAACATGAAAGCATGGATCCATCCTGCCTTGTATCAACGGTTCAGGCTGGTGGTGGTGGTGTCATGGTGTGGGGAATATTTTCTTGGCACTCTTTGGGCACCTTGGTACCAATTGAGCATCATTGCAACGCCACAGCCTACCTGAGTATTGTTGCTGACCATGTCCATCTTTTTATGACCACAATGTACCCAACATCTGATGGCTACTTTCAGCAGGATAATGCGCCATGTCATAAAGCTGGAATCATCTCAGACTGGTTTCTTGAACATGACAATGAGTTCACTGTACTCAAATGGCCTCCACAGTCACCAGATCTCAATCCAATAGAGCATCTTTGGGATGTGGTGGAACGGGAGATTCCCATCATGGATGTGCAGCCGACAAATCTGCGGCAACTGTGTGATGCCATCATGTCAATATGGACCAAAATCTCTAAGGAATGCTTCCAGCACCTTGTTGAATCTATGCCACGAAGAATTGAGGCAGTTCTGAAGGCAAAAGGGGGTCCAACCCGTTACTAGCATGGTGTACCTAATAAAGTGGCCGGTGAGTGTATGTCAGTACCAATTTTATCCATTACTGTGATTCACTATTTGATGTTATATATTAGGCAGAACGACTGTCTAGATAGTCCATTCCCTACTGCTATTATGATTTTTGCTACTCATTTTAGTCTGATGGTTTATATGTTTATGTGTTTTCCACATATTTATTAAATTTTTTATTTGTTTACAGTGTCTGATGAAGGTCTTAGTCAAGACCGAAATGTTACATACATTTACTTTTTGGATTGCTTATCACTTAATAAGTTTACATGCTTTCATTCTAAAGGAGTGCCAAGTGTTTATTTTACATATCTATGGACTGGTTTCCCTACTTGAGCACCCTATAGACTATAAGTGGAGTGATGTGTAGTACTATTGTTAGTTTGGGTATGAATTTGGCTTAGTGATAGAAAACAGAGGATTGTCATTAATGGCACATTCCCTGATTGGGTTGACGTTACCAGTGGAGTGCCACAGGGGTCAGTATTGGGCCCCCCTTCTTTTTAATATTTTTATTAATGACCTTGTGATAAATGTCAAGTTATGCACGTGGACCATGTAAACAAAAAGTACAATTATGTTCTAAATATATAATAGATTCTCATCATAAGGACATAGTTGTGCCCTTATACATATCACTGATCAGACCACACACAGAATATTGGGGCACATTTACTATGGATGTGGGAAACTGTGTGGGACAAAATGGGGCAGATATATCAAGTGTCTGAAAGTCAGAATATTTCTAGTTCCCCATGGCAACCAATCACAGCTCCCCTTTAGAATATTCATGAGCACTGGTTAAATGAAAGCTGAACTGTGATTGGTTGCCATGGGCAACTAGAAATATTCTGACTTTCAGACACTTGATAAATCTGCCCCTATAGTGGCACAGACACTTCTTAAATACCAAGTAGTTTACACCTAAAAGTCCGTCAGAAAACAGGCACAAAACCTTTAGTAAAAGTACCCCATTGTGTACAGTTTTGGGCACCAGTGTACAAAAAGGATAAAGTAGAACTGATATGGTGCAGAGGATAGCAATCAAGATTATTATGGGAATGGGGGGATTAGAATACAATAATAGATTAATAAACTTGCGGTTATTCAGTTTAGAAAAAATACCTCATTAACTTGTAGTTCCCAATGGTATGCTGCTACTATAAAATATGATTACTTACTAATTACAGTGCAAGGCTTTACCATTATGTCATTGAATAAGGGAACAGCCTGTGAAGGTACAAGTACATTAGCAGAGGCTTAAGGATTTTGTGTGGTTCATAAATACCACAAATGCCCTTTCCACAGAATAAGGAGCTATAGGAGCTGTATTTAAAGCAATCTCGCAGGCTTTTCGATATATTTCTATTAGCGGTAGAAACCTCGGAACAATGCTCAGCTATCTCTGGTAATCCTATAGTGAAGCATCACTAGTTTATTTAGGTATGTGTTCTGTAGTCTGAAACTGTTCATTAAACTGCTAGTAGTGCAAGAAGAATAATCATGGCAGTATGATAAAGTCAATAGTAAAGGTATTTTAAATCATTTGGATTTCTCACCCTTCTTCTTGTCTGTGTTGTACCATAGCTCAGTATGGATGATAGAGGAATGTCTGTTAACACGCCTGGATCAGATGCACGTTGTGTTTGGACCAGAAAGCTCAAGACACTACTCTCAACTTCAGCACATGCTCTTCTATTTCGAACAGGAAGAATGCGCTGTCGTTCCACCCGATCCTGTGCAATGACATCTAAAAGAGTAACCCCAAATAATCCATGTGGAGTATCTAGAAAAAAACATTACAGAAATTTTAAAAATAATAATAATAATAATTCTTTTATTTATATAGCGCACACAGATTATGCAGCGCTGCACAAGCGTGTCAAATTGGTCCCTGTCCCCATGGGGCTCACAATCTAAACAACCTAACAGTATGTTTTGGAGTGTGGGAGGAAACTGGAGTACCCGGAGGAAACCCACGCAAACACAGAGAGAACATACAAACTCTTTGCAGATGTTGACCTGAGTGGGATACGAACCCAGGACCCCAGTGCTGCAAGGCAGACGTGCTACTCACTCAGCCACCGTGCCGCCCAAAAAATAAATGATCCAAAAGGCCACTCAGGTATGGTATAGAGCAGTGATGGGCAACCTTTTGAGCTTGGTGTGTCAAAATTCGCCAAAAAAACGATCATAACTCGGGTGGTGTGTCACCTTGACAAAAAAACATAATTTTGTGATATTTATAGTTTAAATAACAAATATGTATACTATTTAACTTCTAGGGTACTTTAACTGTAGGTTGTCTGATTGATCCTACCATGTACTGCCATTCTACAGTCTGGCAGTATATGGGGATTTTCCGCATCATCTATTACTATGTGCAAATCACACATTGTAATAGATCGGTTACAATTAGACAGGTGTGGAAATGCTTAGTAACATGTGAACTTTCAGTCATGAAAGTTCACAGGTTATAGCGAGGGCGCAGGCGCCGCTGTCTGCATCTCCCTTATGCCCTCTTGGCATGGAGAAGGTGTGAGGAGCAAAATAATCGCAATGTCTGGCGATTTGCAAGGCGTTGCTATTATTGCAGGGCTTGTACGTCACAAAACTGACACACAAGACCTGATGACTGTCTTCTATCATACAGTGCACTGACCTTACTTACTATATGATGAAAGTGGTTGTCCTCCCTTGCCCCTGCTGTGGAGATGGTCAGTGTAGAGGATACAGCTGCTGGGACATCACACAAGGCAGCAGCGATGTGACCTCTGACTGTGCTGCCATCCTCCCCCCACCACAACTATCAGGAGCTGCAGAGGAGCCTCCTGGGTGTAAGGCCGGGTCACCTCTCCTGCTGTGCCCCATGCTGATACCTGTGCTGACTGGAGACACTAGGCACAGCTCACACATGGGGAGTTTTGAGCACGTTTTTGGGCAGTCCGTCAAAAACCTCATGTCTTAAAAAATGCATGCGTTTTTGAAAATCGCATGCGTTTCTGACCTGTTTCAGTTAAGATAATTGGTCAAACCTGTCAAAAAAAGGCATGCGTTTTTCAAAAATGCATGCATTTTTTAATGCATGCGGTTTTTTGACGGACTGCTTAAAAACGGGCCAAAAACGCAACATGTGCCATCACCCAAAGGGTCCCCCTGCTGACGTTTATGTGTGTCGACTATTAATAGCAGATATTAACCCCTTAAGGACTAAGCTCATTTGAACCCTTACGACATAGCCCAATTTTCAAATCTGCCTGTGTCGCGATATGCAGTTATAACTTTAGCACACTTTATCTTATGCTATATTTTATTCGAAATATATTGCACTTATTTGTAAAATAAATTGAAATTTGGTGAACATTTCTAAATGTTATATTCATCAAACAGATTCCCATATGTCTGCTTTATGCTAACATATTTTTAGATAAAATTCAGATTCAATATTTTTAGAGGACAATTCATCTTCGTAAGGGTTTTCAAAGTTTTATTTATTAGCAACTCCCTGCAAATCGTCCTATTTTTAAAACTGCAACCCTCAAACTATACAGTACTGCCTTTGTTAAGTGTGAAAACTATTTAAGCTTCTCAAAAGAATTAAAACAAAATGGAGGAATTTGGAATTTTAACATTTTGACAATAAAATGATTAGTCCTAAAATTTACACATGCATGCAGGATAAAATGAGAAAATACATCTTGGGTTTTGTTGTGCAGAGCAATACCCCACATGTAAATGTCAACTACTTTAGGGGCCCACATCAGAGCACAGGACGGAAGGAGACATTAAATTTTCAATGACATTGTTTTTAGGTGCCATTGTATATTTGAAAAGTTTCAGAGCATGAGTACAGGGAACCCCTATAAATGATCCTATTTTGAAAATAACAGCACCCAGAGAATTTATCAAGGTTTATGATGAGCTTTTTACCACCACAATTTACATTGGTTTTTGTAATTGAAAATCTATTTCCAAAAAACCCTGCTTTGCGCCTAATTTTTTTTTTTAGAAGGGGTTAAAGAAGTAAACGCACCCCGTTATTTGTTACCCAGTATCTCCTGAATATAGTAATATCCCACAGGTGATCACAAACTGCTGCATGGGTGCACAGTTTGGTTTGGAAGGGAATAAGTGTCTTTTGGCGGATTTTGCTGGAACAGATTTCAGGCGCTATGTCGCATTGGCTTAGCCCCTAATATAGTAGGACAGTAAAAACCTCCAAAGGGTGGACAGATTTTAAAAACTAGACCCCTCCAAGATTGCAGTAACACTATGGGGTACATTTACTTACCCGGTCCAGAGGATTTCCTGAATGCAGCGATATAATAAGATTGTGCGCCTGATTTCCTGCATGTGTCGCTTCCCGATCAGGTCCGCCACAGTTCACCATCTTCCTCCCAGTGTATGTAAGTGCATGTCTTGTGACACAATTTTAAAGTTAAATCCCCCGGTTTGTCCGAATCAGTCGGATCGTCCGATCCCCGATTTGCGTTGTATGAAAGTTGGCGCCGCTGCACCAAAATCTGATTGCGTGCCCCAAGATTCCCTTCTAAATTACTGTTCCAGAGATGCAAATATGAAAACGTCAGAATTTCCAGCTAAAATGAGTCTGCGGGACCCTTAGTAAATAAGCCCCTATATTTGGGGGTTCCATACCCCATCGTTTAACCTTTATTAGCTTTTTTGGGGTGTTATCGCAAAAAAAATCTACTCAGCAATTTTTTGTGTTTTACACACCAAATAGCATAGATAACATGTTATTTATGTTCTATGGGTCAGGTGATATCCCATTTATATAACTTTTTTATGTTTGACTTGTTCTACAAAACAAAGACTCATTTGGAGAGAAAAATCCCTTGATTTTGCATTCCCATCTACTAAGTGGTGTAATATTTTTAAATATTATATATATTTTTTTGTTGATTGAGCTTTTAAGGGCTTATTTTTTACGGGACCAGTTGTACTTTTTATTGGTTTTTCTTTGGTTGTAAGCTTATTTTTTGCTTAAACAAATTTTGCCTTTGTTTTTATTTTTAAGGCGTTCACCATACGGGTTCATTTTATTTAATTGTACGGGTTGTTACGAACATGGCAAAACCCTATATGTCCTGTTTGTGTGGTGATTTTTACATTTTATTGTGTTTGGGAGTTTTACACTATATGGGGCATTTAAGGGACTTTAATTTTGTAAAATTAGTTTTTTTTTTTACACTTTTTTTTTGTCCCCCTTTGGGACTTGAACAAGGCATCATCTCATAACATACAGCTGGCCATGTGTTTACCTGGTTTGAATCAGTTTTTCTTAATTTCGGGAAGTGTAAAAAGCTGTCAGACGTATTCAAACCAGCCAAATGCATGGTAAAAATGCATGCTTTCTCAATGGATTAAAAATCGCACCAAGAACGGTCCAAGAACCGCCGTGTGACAGCACCCTAAGAGAGCTGGGGGTGATTTCTAAAGCCACAGCAGGAATCATTCATTCCTGCCAGACAGTTGCTGCTCATCAGCATGTAGATTCTTCCTCCAGTACCCTTCATAAAGAGTGTGCATGTCTGTGACAATTGCTTATTTTATGTTTGTATTACGTGGATGTGTGACTTATATGTATGTATACACATGTGTATGTGTGCTGGATGTGCCTGTGAAGTTGTAAAATGTATGTACCGTATAATGTGTATATATTATGATCTTCAGAACCACACAATCTTGCTTGGTCAATGGAATACTGTATGCTGGTTGTAGTCCATGGAGTGAACACAGTCAGCCACCTTGGCTATAAGATAATGGAAATCCAATCGTGTGCGCCAATAACCCATGTTAAATACAGCGTAAATTGGAAATAGTCAGGAAAACCGACGGAAATGCGGTCCACGGACCCTTAGCAAGTGTGGTCCAATTTGTCTTTTCCACCCTTCTCCTACTTTTCCAGATTCTTCAGCAAACAAGCTCGGAAGAAAAATGATCCCAGCTTTGACTTTACAGAATCTACTCCACCAGCTTCATCATCATGCTCAAGGTATGAAAACCAAAAAAGCAAACACAGAGACTTAAGAGGAACAGTGTCTGTTAGGAAGACAGATTCCTACCACCAGGCTGCATCCTGAAACACTAGACAGGACGCTCCTGTCCATAAAGACAAAGACCCTAACTGTATGTGCCCCATACACAAAAGACCTCATCCACTGAATGAATGTCGTAGGAATAGAGCAAAGACTTTGCAAGAACGCAGAGAAATGCTCAAGGAACTAGGATTTGTTACAAGTAATGTCCTTCTTCAAACCATTTCGCTAAAGACTGTAAGTGTACTGAATGCGGTAGTGACAAACACGCTGTAACCATGCACCCTACCCCTTCTCCTGAAAACCCACAAATTCAAGCAGCATCTAAGGCCATCACAGTGCATGGTGGGGAGCCACCAGCTCAAGTTTCAGCTACTACCACTGTTTCCTTCTCCTGCATGGAAGTATGTGGCAAGGAGAATGGTTCCAAGTGCTGTGCCAAAGTGTGTCTGGTGAGTGTCTACCCAGAAAGGCAACCTGAAAGGGACATCAGGATGTATGCCATAATAGACGAACAAAGCAACAGGTCTCTGGCAAAACCCAAGTTCTTTGAGATCTTCGGTATAAAGGGAGAAGCAATTCCACACACCCTTAACACTTGCTCTGTATGTGTAGAGACCCTTGGCAGAAGAGCCACTGGATACCTTATTTCTCCAATTAACAGGAATATCCATATATCCCTACCAACGTTAATTCTGAGAACGGCGAAACTCAGGGTCGGGCGAGCGAGTGGAGCTGGCGTCCCGTTTTGTATACTGTTTTATGCACATTTTAAACATACTCTTGTGAGTATAACTTTTAAGAATAAAATCCAAAGTTTTAAGAACGTACTATGCGATTTGGTGCCTACTTTCTCTTTTAGTTTCTGCTACCACACTGTTGAATGAGTTTAAGGAGAAAACTGCACCTTAAGGACGTTCTGAATAGTGACCTACATCTTGTTGCAAAACTTTTCTCATCGGTAGAATATAATTGAAGATCTTTGAAGGAATTTTGAACAACAGCCGTATTGGGATCATTGGGAGCTCCGGTCAGAGTTTTTTATACTCCTTTTTTTATTGTTTAAAGTGGGACTTGTTGCACTGTGTTTTTATCATTTTTGACCAGATACCTGATGATAGGGAGGAAATTCCTACTCCTGAAGCTGCTTATCATCATTCCCACTTGAGACACCTAGCTAAAGAGATCCATCCTATGGGCTTGAATGCTGACATCCTTCTCTTGCTTGGGAGAGACATTCTGAGCGTTCATAAGGTACGTCAACAATGCAATGGCCCAGATGATGCCCCACATGCACAAAGACTTCATCTAGGCTGGGTAATCATTGGCAATGTGTGTTCGGATAAGAATCTTAGACCATCTCAAGTGAACTCCTTTAAAACCTTTGTGTTCAATTATGGTCGCACAACTCACTTTAGGCCATGCCCTCATCATTACAAGGTAAAGGAGCATCTTCTTACACCCTATGATGACCTAGGATCAGTGTTTCTCACAACACAAAATGACAACAGAGTAGCTTATTCCATAGAAGATAAAGAGTTTATCAAAATAAAGGACCATGAATGCTTCAAGGATCAATCTAATCATTGGGTTGCACCCTTACCCTTTCGGACTGAAAGAGCCAGGCTTTCTAACAACTGGGAACAAGCATTATCCACATTCATCTCCTTGCAACGTACATTAAGAAACAAGCCTGAGATGAAAAATCACTTTGTGGCCTTTATGGAAAGGATATTTTGCAAGGACCACAAAGAGCCAGCTCCACCTTTGCAAGAACAGGAATAATGCTGGTATCTTCATTCTTTTGGAGTATATCACCCATGGAAACCGAACCAGATCAGGGTGGTATTTGACTCCAGTGCCAAGCATCATGGCATGTCCCTGAACGACTTTCTCCTAACAGGTCCAAACCTGACCGACAACTTGGTAGGAGTGCTTATGCCATTCAGAAAGGAACCAGTTGTCATTACTGCTGACATTGAGCAAATGTTCCATTGTTTCATCGTACGAGAAGACCACAGAAATTACTTCAGGTTTCTATGGCACAGAGACAATGACACTAACAAAGAAATGATTGAATATCGTATTAAGGTGCACGTGTTCGGTAACAGTCCTGTTGCTACGTATGGCCTACGAAGGACTGCTTCCGTTGGTGATTCAGAATTATGGAAAAGACTCTGTCTTTGTCGAGAGAGACTTCTACGTGGACGACGCACTCAAGTCCTTGCCCACAGCAGAAGAGGCCGTAGATCTGCTAAAAAGCACATAAGGTATGTTGTCTAAAGCTTGTTTGAGGTTACACAAAATTGCCTCCAACAGTACTGCTGTCATGAAAGGCTTTCAATCCACTGACCATGCCACAGAATTTAGAGGCTTGAACCTAGGCATAGACATCCCTCCAGTTCAGAGAAGTCTGAGTTTGAGATGGAACTTGTTAAATGATTCTCTTGGCTTCCAGTTCAAATGTACAGACAAGCTGTTCACTAAATGTGGAGTGCACTCAGTGGTGAACAGCTTATATGATCCATTGGGATTTGTAGCACCTTTGACTGTACAGGGCAAATTCAGCTATTGAGGACTGGGATTCTCCACTGCCTCATGACAAGCAGAGGAAGTGGGAATCCTGGAAAGAAACCCTGCATGCCTTAGACAGGATTCACATGCCACGTTGCTACACTAAAGCATCTCTCATCACAAGCCAGAGAAGGGAAGTTCACATATTCTCAGATGCATCGACTGAGGCCATTGCAGCTGTTGCCTACCTGAAGGTAATTGACAATTGCAATAAAGTTCATCTTGGATTTCTGTTTGGAAAGGCTAAACTAGCCCCTAAACCTGAGCACACCATCTCAAGACTTGAACTGTGTGGCGCAGTACTATACTGCAGAAATTGCAGAATTTATACAGCATGAGCTTGATACTCATGTAGATGACAATCAGTTCTACACTGACAGCAAAGTTGTCCTAGGTTATGTAAACAATCAGACTAAATGCTTCTATGTCTATGTCAGTAACTGCATAGAAAGGACTTAGAAAGGACTAGAAAATCCTCCATCACTGAACAATGGCACTATGTGTCATCTAACCTCAACCCTGCAGATTGTACCAGACCATCGTCTGTTAGCACCTTTGCCAAGTCTTCTTGGCTGACAGATCCAGAGTTCTTGCTGAATGAGAATTAAAAAAAAAGAAGAATACAAATCGTGATTAAAACTTAGCTTTACTGAAATGATTAACAATGAACAAACAGTAATATGGCTTCAAAGAAATTGTGTAAACGTATGGTGCCCATCTGAAAAATAAAAAGATGCAATGCAAGTGTGAGCCTGGTGACCTCCTTGTAAGGTTCAAGAGTATTGATGAGTCTTGTAAAGAAAAAAAGGGGGAGAGCTCACCTTTGTAGGCTACACATCTTTTAGTAACAAAGGTTGATAACTACACTCTGGTTTCTGGATGTTCTTCCGTAATGGTGCCAGAAAGAGAGGGACAGTAAGATGGTTACGGGCACCTTATGGCCATATAGAGTGTAGAAAAGAGAGGAAAAGGAATCAGGGTGCTATGACTGTAGGCGTGAGGGGCAAGGGTCAGAATGGCTATCACTCTCCCTGTTAGTGCCCTATATCCGAGGTCTAGAACACCCTGTTGACCTAACCTCGGGGTTGTGGCCCTAGATGGCCACGGACCCCGACAGGAACCTTACCCTAGATAGCTGGCCCTGTTAACGGACCTGGTCTAAAGGTATAGTCCCAGTCGAATGCAGGTAAGTGCAAGAAGTATATTTGGTAGTCTTTATAGACAGAGAAAAGAGTATGTCATAAGGGTTATTGCGCAACCAAATCCCGACAGGGCCTGTTTCACCCTTATAGGGCTCATCAGGGGATAAATAGGTTCACCTTTGGGATACCCTAATGAAAACGATGTAACAAACATATGTTAAGGTGTGTATAGCCTTATACCTATAAAGGTGATGGTTTATAATCAAAAATGAATGTCCTTACCTTACACTGATAGATAGTGCAGGGATAGTGGAGGTTTCCCTTACACTGTTAGATAGTGCAGGGATAGTGGAGGTTTCCCTAATAAGGAAAGAGGTTGATTGGTGATCTGCAACAACCAACAATGTAAACTCGTAAAGACAGGAGTATATATGTAAAGACCTCTGATGGTAACTGTCTTACCTGAGGGAAAGGATAGTTGGATGCTGAAATGCTGCGGGGGTTTAGTTTACACAATTTCTTTGAAGCCATATTACTGTTTGTTCATTCTTAATCATTTCAGTAAAAGCAAATTTTTTATCACGATTTGTATTCTTTTTGTATATTTCATATTGGTTTAGGCTTCTCTCACCTAGTACTTCCTGTGGAATAATTTTTGAAACTTTGAATGAGAATAAAAAAACATCTGATGAAGATGTCTTCAAGATCCTGACAACGATCCTGAGATACGTCCTGAAGTGAGTACCCACATCACCAAGTCTGAAAGGAGTTCCGGCCTGAACTGTCACCGCTTTGAACGTTTTTCCAGATGGCTAAAAATTGAACACACCATTGCAAGATTAGTTCACATTGCGCAGTGTTTTCATACCAGTAACGATAGCACTGAATGTTGTGGATGGCACATGTGTTGCAAGCCTCTCTCAGAAGACATTAAACTGAGTGAAATGTTAGTGATACGTAATGTACAACAAAGTGCTTTTCATAATGAACTGAAATGTCTTTGTGACAGACAGGACATTCCAAAAAGTAGCCCAATTGTCAACATGAAACCAGGGGTTGATGATTATGGTATGCTGAGGGTTGGTGGCCACCTGAACAAGGCCAAGTTAGAAGTGTGTGAAAAGAATCCACTCATTCTACCTGGCTATCACCATGTAACTAATTTGCTCATACGGCATCATCATGAAAGGGTCAAGCACCAGGGCAGACATTTTTACGAGGGTGCTTTAAGAGCCGCAGGCCTGTGGACAGTAGGAGCAAAAAGACAGATTGTTCACATAATTCACAACTGTGTTTCATGTCGCACGTCAAGAGGGAAATTGCAGCAACTGTAAATTGACAGGACAAGCTACCGTTTACCTATGTTGGTATGGATGTTTGGGCCATGGTCAGTGTCTGCACGCAGAACCAGAGGTGGTCACGCTGCGAGCAAACGATGGGCAGTGTTGTTTACATGCATAAGTGTACGTACTATACACATTGAAGTTATAGAGTCCATGGATACTTCCAGTTTTATCAATGCTCTAAGACGATTTCTCGTCATCAGAGGATGAGTAAATCAGAGATCCGACTGTGGGACCAACTTTACAGGTGCCTGCCGAGAATTGAAGATGGATTCTAAGCCAGTTCAAAACTACTAGTCCAAAATCATTAAGGAGGAACTCCACATGATAATAGAGAACTGGGCACATGAAAAAAGCTAAGCAATAATGCGAAACAACCATGTGCTATACCAAAATGATAATCTTTATTCCACTCAATATGAACAACAAATGTAAAATATACACCAAACCAAAAACCAATAAAAACATTTAAAAAGGAAACAAAATCCTCTATACAAAAACCCAAGGGAGGGTAGGGCTTTATCATCATTCTAAACCAAAAGATTATGCTTGATCTATATACACTCACCGGCCACTTTATTAGGTACACCATGCTAGTAACGGGTTGGACCCCCTTTTGCCTTCAGAACTGCCTCAATTCTTCGTGGCTTAGATTCAACAAGGTGCTGGAAGCATTTCTCAGAGATTTTGGTCCATATTGACATGATGGCATCACACAGTTGCCGCAGATTTGTCGGCTGCACATCCATGATGCGAATCTCCCGTTCCACCACATCCCAAAGATGCTCTATTGTATTGAGATCTGGTGACTGTGGAGGCCATTTGAGTACAGTGAACTCATTGTCATGTTCAAGAAACCAGTATGAGATGATTCCAGCTTTATGACATGGCGCATTATCCTGCTGAAAGTAGCCATCAGATGTTGGGTACATTGTGGTCATAAAGGGATGGACATGGTCAGCAACAATACTCAGGTAGGCTGTGGCATTGCAACAATGCTCAATGGGTACCAAGGGGCCCAAAGAGTGCCAAGAAAATATTCCCCACACCATGACACCACCACCACCAGCCTGAACCGTTGATACAAGGCAGGATGGATCCATGCTTTCATGTTGTTGACGCCAAATTCTGACCCTACCATCCGAATGTTGCAGCAGAAATCGAGACTCATCAGACGAGGCAACGTTTTTCCAATCTTCTACTGTCCAATTTCGATGAGCTTGTGCAAATTGTAGCCTCAGTTTCCTGTTCTTAGCTGGAAGGAGTGGCACCCGGTGTGGTCTTCTGCTGCTGTAGCCCATCTGCCTCAAAGTTCGACGTACTGTGCGTTCAGAGATGCTCTTCTGCCTACCTTGGTTGTAACGGGTGGCGATTTGAGTCACTGTTGCCTTTCTATCAGCTCGAACCAGTCTGCCCATTCTCCTCTGACCTCTGGCATCAACAAGGCATTTCCGCCCACAGAACTGCCGCTCACTGGAGGTTTTTTCTTTTTCGGACCATTCTCTGTAAACCCTAGAGATGGTTGTGCGTGAAAATCCCAGTAGATCAGCAGTTTCTGAAATACTCAGACCAGCCCTTCTGGCACCAATAACCATGCCATGTTCAAAGGCACTCAAATCACCTTTCCTCCCCATACTGATGCTCGGTTTGAACTGCAGGAGATTGTCTTGACCATGTCTACATGCCTAAATGCACTGAGTTGCCGCCATGTGATTGGCTGATTAGAAATTAAGTGTTAACGAGCAGTTGGACAGGTGTACCTAATAAAGTGGCCGGTGAGTGTATGTAGCTTGCTATCCCATCATGCACTATTGCTCAGTTTCTCCTCCTCTTGCTGTGGCATCACTTCCTCCTTCATGCTGTCCTCCATTTGTGACTGTTGCAGACATATTCATCTTCACTGTGCAGGAGCAATGTGTTTTGACCGCATGGCATGTCATTTCTAAGGTAAAGCTATTGAACTGAACCTAAAGCACATCCATTGCATCCTTCCTTCATGCAAATGGCAATGCAGTGGAATGAATGTCAGTGAGTTCTACTATATTCCATCCAGTTTATACAGCGTATATCTGTGGCAGAATAAAGAGATTTATAAAAAAGTGGCCATCCCCTTTAACCAAAATAAAAACAAACGGTGTGGGCAGCTCACCTTTGCGGTTAAGTATGCAATCCTCCCGATGCACGGATATATTCAGCGTGCGGACCCTCCACGCAGTGATAAGGCAAACATCCAAAGGAAATCCAGCATAGTCACGGAGAATGCATTAAAATCCAATATCTTTTATTTCTTCATGTTAAAAGCTTGACAACACATAAAGCAACACACGGACAAATCAGACCTACGCGTTTCGTCTAAATCGACTTAATCATGGTCCCATCTAACCAGAGTACACCTCACCTGTGGAACCAGGTAAGAGTCACATGATGCAAAGAAAAAAGGGAGGGGGGTAAGAAAGAGCGATTGCCTCTTATCGTGTCTAGGCACATATTCAGACTATAGTACCACAGTATGATGCAAAAATATAAAAAAAACATACAAAAGTCACAAATTAAAACAATGTGTACATCAACAAGTAAGAGAACGACTAATAGGAAGCATTATATTATATGTTTGTGGAGTCCATTTGAAATTCATACATTTTTAATTTGATATTAATTATTGCATTATATTTGTTTTAGTTACATTTCTACAAAAGGAATATTTTTGCTCGTTAACCCCTAGGCGCACTAGGACGTTATAGTATGTCCCCGCGGCTAGATGCTAAGCGCACGGGGACATGCTATAAAGTCCTGCTTCTGGCACTGGCTCACGAACGGAGCCGGCACCAGAAGTAGAGGCTGTCAGTCCTTGGAGCCGGCTCCAATTGTGGGTGTTAACCCCTTATATGCCGCGGTCAAGCATGACCGCGGCGTGTAAGGGTGTTTGCGCTATGGACCGGATCCCCCGCGCCGCTTACCGGGGGATCCGATCCACTTCTGGGCAGCTCCAAGGACTGCTAAGTGCCCCGGAGCTGCCCGATGTCTGAGGCAGTCAGACCCCCTCCGGGTCTGACTGTAAACTGTCTGAGCATGGGCGAGCATGCCAGACAGATTACACTGCTCTACAATAAAATAGTATTGTAGAGCAGTATATTGAACTTGAACCAGCAATCAGAGCATCACTGGTTCAAGTTCAAGTATGTATAAGTAAAAAAAGTTAACACATTAGAATAAATACAATACATAAATACATAAAAATATAAGCCCCTAAAATGTCACTTTCCCATAAAAACACTTAATAAAGTATAAAAAACACAAAAAAACCCTGCATATTTGGTATTGCCGCGTCCGTAACAATCTGTATAATAAAACAGAATCATTACTGGACCCGCAAGGTAAACGCCAGAGAAAAAAAAAACGCAAAAACGTTTCGAAAAAAGATCATTTTTAATTAATACCCTATAAAAATGCTCTAAAAAGTGATTTAAAAAATGTATGCACTCTAAAATAAGCCCACTAAAAAGAACAACTCTTCTCGCAAAAAATAAGCCCCTAACCAGTTTTGTCAGCCGAAAAATAAAAAGTTATGCATATGAAAAGATGGTGATGCTAAAATGAACAAGATTTTCTCCAAATTAGTTTTTATTCAGTACAATTGAATAAAATACACAAAACCCCCACATATTTGGTATCCCTGCGTCCGTAACAATCTGCATAATAAAACAGAATCGTTATTAGATCCGCAAAGTGAACTCCATATAAAAAAAACAAAAAAGCTCCAAAAAAGATAATTTTCAATTAATACCCTATAAAAAATGCTCTAAAAAGTGATTTAAAAAATGTTATGCACTCTAAAATAAGACCACTAAAAAGAACAATCCTTCTCGCAAAAAATAAACCATTAAACAGATTTGTGAGGCAAAAAATAAAAAAGTTATGCATATGAAAGACGGTGATGCTAAAATTAACAACATTTTTCCAAATTACTTTTTATTCAGTAAAAATGAGGTCTTTTCGTAATCGTGGCGACCCATAGAATAAAAATAATATACTATTTTTATGGAATGGTTAACGGCCAAAAAAAAAAAAAATTTCCTAAAAATTGATGATTTTCATTTCCTCTACCAACAAAGAGTTAATAAAATCTCACCAATTGGCCATAGATGCCCCAAAATTATGTACCAGAAAAGTGCATCTCATGTGGCAAAAGCCCCTATAGGTCCACATAAAAAAAAGAAATTATAGCCTGTACAATGTGACCTAGCAAATCTGATCTGGATGGCGCCTCCTTCCCTTCTATGCCGGTCCGTGCGCCCATACAGCAGGTTACCACCACATATAGGGTATCGGTGTACTCGGGAGAAATTGGGTATCAAACTTTGTGGAGCCTTTTTTCATTTAATCCATTGTAAATGTTTAATTTTCCACCCAAAATGAGTGTATTGTGAAAAAATAATACAATTTGCAGACTGCACCTCCATTTTGTTTTAACCCCTATAAAACACCTTAAGGGTTAACAAACTTCTTAAAAGTGCTTTTTCATACGTTGAGGGGTGTAGTTTCCATAATAGAGTAATTTTTGAGTCTTGCTATTATTTAGGCCTCTCAGTGTCAATTAGAAGTTGAGCAGGTCCATCTAAATACAGGTTCTGGGGATTTTACAAAAAATGTGAAAAATTATACCTAAATTCTGAGCCTCATAACATTCTAGTAAAATATGTGAAATCTTAAAAAACCATGCCAACATAAAGCAGACATTTGGGAAATGTAAGTTATGAATTTATTTGGGTGCTATCAAAAGTAGAGAATTTAGAACGTTGAAAATAAAGAATTTTTCAAAATTTTTTCCAAATTTCATTTTTTTCATAACTAAACGCAAAAGATTTCATCCAAATTTTTTAACTAATTTGAAGTACAATGTATACCCGTGGATATCTCATAGCGTTCCAAAGCTATAACCACTTATAGTAACACAGGCAAGATTTGAAAAATGGGACCGCGTCCTAAAGGCCAAAAGAGGCTGAATCCCGTAGGGGTTAAATGATTTTATTTTATTTATGTTTGCCATAATCCATTTACCGTATATACCGGCGTATAAGACGACTTTTGAAGACTGAAAAATCTTCAGTCTGGTCTGGGGTCGTCTTATACGCCGGTAATGTTTCTTCTCACCTTTCCCGCGATCCACCGAAGCTCCGCTGCTACGCTCCGGCCGCCGGTGACAGCTCCGTGGGTGCCGGCGTCGCAGAGAATATGATGTCGGCACGCGGCTGACGTCATATTCTGTGAGCCACCAGCGCTCAATGAGCTGTCACCGCCGGCCGGAGTGTAGCAGCGGAGCTTCGGTGGATCGCGGGAAAGGTGAGAAGCTGTTGTATTTTTAATGTTCCAAGCAGGCTGGCTATATAGAGGGGGAGGCGGCAGGATGCAAACTGGGGGACCGGCATTCTGCACAATTGGGGGGCCGCCAGGCTGTATAATAGCTGTCTGTATACTGGGGGTACAGGCTGGCAGTATACTGGGGGGGGGGCAGTTTGGCTATATACAGGGGGGCTGGCTGTATACTGGGGGTACAGGCTGGCAATATACAGGGGGAGCTGGCTGTTGGAAAAGGGGTAGTCTTATACGGCGAATATATCTTAAACTCTATATTTTTAACAGGAAAGTAGGGGGGTCGTCTTATACACCAGGTCGTCTTATACGCTGGAATATATGGTATTTATCAATTTATTAATTTCTTGAAATAGACAAACATAAATGGACTCTCACGTTATGTTCATTGTTTAAAGTGTATTAATGGGATATTTTCAGACAATGAATCTTTGTTGTTTGTATTTAATTATTCCATAAAATAACATCCCTTCTGCTATTCAACAGAAAAATCCAAAACGTCTCCCTGTTGAGGAGTTTTCTTTTATGATCTCCTCCCCTAATTGGTCGTGAAATTTTTTCTAATCCTTTCCAAGAAAAGGATGATGTATCCTTTAGGTGTACATCCCGAAAGTGTTTGGAGACAGCTGAGATATTAGATGCTGTACTTAGAACATCTGATAAATGATGTCTAATACGGGTCTTAAGGGGACAAGGTGTAAATCCCACATACTGCAATTTACATGAATTACACGCTATAACATACACTACATGTGACGTGTTGCAGTTAATGTATGATGTCACCTTATGATTCTTGTTGGTAGCAAACGAGATGACATAATTATCCGTTTCCAAAAACTAGCAAACATTACAAATTCTATGACCACATTTGTGGTTTCCTGGATGGTACAACCATGAAAACTCCTCTTTCCGTGCACTATTGAAAATGCTAGTGCTAACTAAATTTCCTATCGTGGGAGCATGTCTGGCGCTGAATCTAACGCCCCCTGAATGCACTCAGCAACGTTCCTGTCTTGTTCTAATATTGGTAAGTATTTTTTCACAATATTTTTAATCTTGGAGAACTGGTTGCTGAAAGCAGTCACAAAGGCAATTAGTACCTGCATGTTACCTTTATCTCCTTTCTCCTCCATATTTTTATTCTGTTTGCTTTGGGTCAGTAACTTATGTCTTTCCATTTTTGAAACTTTTTGTTTGGATTTATCCAAAACTTTCTGGTCGTAACACCTGTCTTTTAAACGTTCACATGCTTTGTTAGCCTTAACCAAAAAATGATGTTGTACTGAACAATTACGTTTCGTGCGCATCAATTCACCCAACGGGATATTATCAATTACATGGTGTGGGTGGCACGAAGTAGCTAACAATATAGTGTTCCCAGCTGTTTCTTTACGATAGGGAATGGTGACTACTCTGTTGCCTTCCCCTTTAAGCACAATGTCTAGAAAAGGAATTTCTGAACCGCCAAATACACCTGTAAACTTCAAATTCATATGGTTAATATTCAGATACGTTAAAAACTGATTAAATTCTTGTTCTGTATCTTTCCACATGAACACTAAGTCGTCAATAAAGCGACCGGACGATTTGATGGATTTATTAAAGGGATTATCCGATGACATGAGATACAATTCTTCCCATTGGGTCATATAAATATTTGCAAGTGAGGGGGAAAAATGAGCCTCCATTGCCCCCCCCCCACCTGCAAATAATACTGACAATCAAAAATGAAGAAATTGTGAACCAAAAGTGACCATTATCAAAAATTCCTTAAGTTCTCCTGAGTAGACACTGAACTTATTCAGATGAAAATTCTGAAAATATCCCATTAATAAACTTTTAACAATGGACATATCGTGAGAGTCCATTTATGTTTTCCTATTTCAAGAAATTAATAAATTGATAAATAAATGGATTATGGCAAACATAAATAAAATAAAAACAAACTAATCATTTAACGAACAAAAATATTCCTTTTGTAGAAATGTAACTAAAACACATATAATTCAATAATTAATATAAAATTAAAAATGTATGAATTTCAAATGGACTCCACAAACATATAATATAATGCTTCCTATTAGTTGTTCTCTTACTTGTTTTACTTTGTGACTTTTGTATGTTTTTTTATATTTTTGCATCATACTGTGGTACTATAGTCTGAATATGTGCCTAGACACGATAAGAGGCAATCACTCTTTCTTACCCCCCTCCCTTTTTTCTTTGCATCATGTGACTCTTACCTGGTTCCACAGGTGTTAATCGATATGGTTTAAATGGATGAGGTGTACTCTTGTTAGACAGGACCATTATTAAGACGATTTAGACGAAACGCGTAGGTCTGACTTGTCCGTGTGTTGCTTTATGTGTTCAAGCTTTTTTAACATGAAGAAATAAGAAAGATATTGGATTTTAATGCATTCTCCGTGACTATGCTGGATTTCCTTTGGATGTTTGTCTTTAACCAAAATAGGTATTTGGCTAAATATTGCATAGTAATGTTTGGTATATTGGAGTTTGTAAACTTAATGTATCTTCTCCTCAGTAGACCCCGGTAAGAAGATATGACATAATTAGGAAAAATATCCCCAACATCCCACTTTGATCCAGGTGTAGACACCTGTTTTTGTCCCCTCCATTTATCTCTGAACTCATCAGCCAATAGCGTCCCACACATAATCTCCACTCCTCACATGACCTTTAGCTCCCATACTCTGGAACTCTCTACCAAAATGTGTCAGACTGTCTCCCACTTTCCAAACCTTCAAATGTAACTTGAGCCTGTTCAGGTTCGCTTACAACTCACATTTACAGCTCTGGTACCTCACCTCGTCTATCCATCTTCCTTCCCATATAAATTGTGAGCCCTCACAGGCAGGGTCCTGCTCCCACTTGTCTGTGTGAACCCCTTACTGATTGTACAATCATGGCCATAAGTTTTCAGAATGACACAAATATTATATTATCACATGATCTGTTGCCCTCTGGTTTTTGTGTGTTTGTCAGATTTTTATCACATACAGAAATACAAGTGCAATCATATTACGTGTAACAAAAGTTTTTATTGACAGTTAGAATGAGTTAATGCAGCAAGTCAGTGTTGACCCTTCTTCTTCAGGACTTCTGCGATTCTCCCTGGAATCTCTAAATCAACTTCTGGACCAAAACCTGACTGATAGCAGTCCATTCTTACACATCAATGCTTGCATTTTGTCACAATTTGTTGGTTTTTGTTTGTCCACCCGGCTCTTGATGATTGACCACAAGTTCTCAATGGGACTAAGATCTGGGGAGTTTCCAGGCCATGGACCCAAAATCTATAAGTTTTGTTCCCTGAGCCATTTAGTTATCACCTTTGCTTTATGGCAAGGTGCTCCATCATGCTGGAAAAGGCATTGTTGATCACCAAACTGCTCTTGGACGGTTGGGAGAAGTTGCTCTTGGAGGACATTCTGGTACCATTCTTTATTCATGGATGTGTTTTTAGGCAAGGCTGTGAGAGAGCCAATTCCCTTGGCTGAGAAGCCGCCCCACACATGAATGGTTGCAGGATGATTTACAGGTGGCATGAGACAAGACTGGTGGTATCGCTCACCTTGTCTTCTCCGAACAAGCTGTTTTCCAGATGTTCCAAACAATCGGAAAGGGGATTCATCAGAGAAAATGACTTTACCCCAGTCCTCAGCAGTCCACTCCCTGTACCTTTTGCAGAATATCAGTGTGTCCCTCATGTTTTTTCTGGAGAGAAGTGGCTTCTTTGCTGTCCTCCTTTACACCAGGCTTTGTTCCAAGAGTCTCCCCATTCTCACATTGCATGCAGATGCACTCACACCTGCCTGCTGCCATTCCTGAGCAAGCTCTGCACTGCTGGTAGCCCGATCCCGAAGCTGAAACACTTAAGAAACAGTCCTGGCACTAGCTGGTCCTTCTTGGACGCCCTGGAGCCTTTTTGGCAACAATGGAACCTCTCTACTTGAATTCCATGATGATGCGATAGATTGTTGACTGAGGTGCAATCTTTCTAGCTGCGGTACTCTTCCGTGTTAGGCCAGTTTTGTGCAGTGCAATGATGACAGCACATGTTTCTTTAGAGATAACCATGCTTAACCCCTTAAGGACGTAGGGTTTTTCCGCTCATTTCTCGCTCTCCAACTTCAAAAATCCATAACTTTTTCATTTTTACGTGTATAGGCCTGTGTGAGGGCTTATTTTGTGCGTAACAAATTATACTTTCCCGTAATGTTATTTATTTTAACATGCCAGGTACTGGGAAGCTGAAAAAAAATTCCAAATGTGGAAAAATTGAAAAAAAAACGCACGTCACGTTCTTGTGGGCTCAGTTTTTTCGACTTTGACTGTGCACTCAAAATAACACCTCATTCTTTGGTTCGGTGCGATCGCGGTGATACCAAATTTATATAGGTTTTATTGTGTTTTAATACATTTTCAAAAATTGATTGTGTACAAAAAAGAAAAAAAAAATTTTGCCATATTCCGAAGCTAATAACTTTTTCATACTTTAGTGCACGGAGATGTGTGAGGTGTTATTTTTTGCGAAATGAGGCGACGATTTCATTGCTACCATTTTGAAGTCTGTGCGACATTTTGATAATTTTTTATTTCATTTTTTATGTGATGTAAAAAGGTGTCAAAGTCGCATTTCGGACATTTGGGCGCCATTTCCCGCCTCGGAGGTCACCGCCGGCCGTAACCGTTTTTGGATTTTGATAGATCGGGCATTTTGGGATGCGGCGATACCTAATATGTTTGTGATATTTACTGTTTATTATGTTTTATATCAGTTCTAGGGAAAGGGGGGTGATTTGAATTTTTAATATTTTATTAATTTTTTTTATTTTTTAAACTTTTTTTTCCTTTATTTTTCCACTATTTCTTAGACCATCTAGGGTACATTAACCCTAGATGGTCAGATCGCTCCTACCATATACTGCAATACTTCTGTATTGCAATATATGGCATTTTTGCAGGTCATTCATTACAATAAGCTACTGGCTCATTGTAACGAATCTCCAGAAGCCATGTAGCCTCGTGTCAAAAGAAGACCCGAGGCTACCATGGCAACCAATCGCCGCCCCCCGATGATGTTCGGGGGCGCGGCGATTGTAAAAAAGATGGTGGCGCCTGCGCGCCGCTGTCTTTTAAACGCCGCCAGCGGCTTTGCTGGCGGCAATGACAGGGTTAATAGCCGAGATCGGTGCAAGCACCGACCGCGGTTATTAGCGGTGGGGGTTTTCTGCAAAATGCAAAAACCTCCACCTTTGTATGAAGAGGACTCAGCCCGTGAGCCCTCTTCATACACTCCTTATACCTCTGCGCCGTAGAGCTACGGCACAGAGCATTAAGGGGTTAACAGAGGAGAAATACCGGAGTCCTTTTAAAGTGTCCAGTGGTGTGATTCTTACTTAATCATGACAGATTGATCCCCAGCCCAGTCCTCATCAACACCCACACCTGTGTTAATGGAGCAATCTCTGAAACAATGTTAGCTGCTCCTTTTAACCCCTTAATGCCGAAGCCACTTTTCCCCTTACTGACACGGCCCATTGTTTCAAATCTGCCCTGTGTCACTATAAATGGTTATAACTTCGGAACGCTTTAACATATCCAAGTGATTTTAAAATTGTTTTCTCGTGACACATTGTACTTCATGTTAGTTGAAAAATTTTGGTGGTATGTTTTGCATTTATTTATGAGAAAATCAGATATTTGGTGAAAATTTGAAAAATTCTCGATTTTCGAACTTCATAATGTTCTACTTTTTCCACACATAGTCATAACAGCAAAAAAACATGGTTTTTTATGCATGCTCTTATTTTTGTAGGATGTTATGGGGATTTGAACGTTAGGTGCGATTTTTCACATTCTGATAAAAAAACGCAAAATCCTGCTATTGAGGGACCTGCTCAGGTTTCAAGTCACTTTGAGAGGCCTAAATAAAAGTAAAACCTCATAAATTACCCCAATATAGAAACTACACCCCTCAACGTACGTAAAACAACTTTTATGAACTTTGTTAACCCTTTAATTGTTTTACAGGTGTTAAAACAAAGTGGGATGCAATTTTGAGAGTAAAATTTTTTCGTCTAAATGAATGTGTTTTTTTAAAAAAATCTACAAATTCTCAGTGGATAAAATACTAAAACGCTCCACAAAATGTCATACCCAATCTCTCCCGAGTATAACAATACCCCATTATGTGGTGGTAACCTGCTATATGGGCACACGCCAGGGCATCAAAGGGAAGCTGCGCTATTCATCTAATTTTGCGACATGAGATGCACTTTACAAATACTTCATTTTAGTGGGTCATTAGCTTATTGATGAGATTTTATTAACTCTTGAATGTATGGGTGAAAAGAAAATTGTCAATTTTGGTTTACTTTCTTTTTGTATTTTTGGGGGGTCGTACACAGTATACTAAAAATACTATATTATCTTTATTCTATAGATCACTACGATTACGGTGATACTTCATTTATATAGTTTTTAATTTATTTTTACAATTTTACTGGAAAAAAACTAATATAGAGGAAATCTCATTTGTTTTTGCATCGCCATCTTTTCAGAGACGTAACTTTAATATTTTTTGGTTGACAGAGCTAGTTTAGGGCTTATTTTTTATGTGTTGAGTTGTCCTTTTCAGTGGTACTATTTTGGCGCACATAACTTTTTTTGATCACTTTTTAGAACATTTTTGTGATGAGATTTTATGAAAAATGTACATTTTTTTCGGGTTTTGTTTTTACGGCGTTTACCGAGCAGGTCCAATAATGTTTCTGGGTTATTGTACGGATTGTTATGGATGTGGCGATACCAAATATGTGGGGAATGTTTGTGTTTAGGGGACTTTTACTCTATTTAATTAATTCTTTTAATTAAAATGTGTTTTTTTTCAATGTTTTTAACTTTTTTTTATTTACTTTTACAGCTTGGCTTGAACAAGCATGTGTAATGTAACACACTACGGAATAGTGACTGCTATTATGTAGGCCTGGCCACCCACCCTGCCACACTAAAGAATGGAGGATGTGCACCATTATATACATATATTATGCTGCACATTGTACAGCGTAATATAACATTGCACTTCCACAGCACACAGCAGAGCCAGCAGTTATGGACGGGACAGCAGGACAGCAGGAATCTCCCATTTCCACCCTAAACTAAGAAGACTATCAAGGCTGGGAGGTAGGCGAGGGTAGGCAATCGCCGAGGACACTACCCTCGCCTCCCATCCCGGGGCGCCATTCCGGCCCCCTTAGCGACCAGCTGGTTGCCGCTGTGTGCAGCCGGGATGGACCATGTGGTTCTAAGTGCAGTCGGGTGAGTATTATTCTATTATTTTTTGGAGCATGGTTATATACTACAGTGGGCAGACTGGCTACATACTACATGGGGCAGGATGGCTATATACTACATGGGAGCAGGATGGCTACATACTACATGGGACAGGATGGCTATATACTACATGGGCCTGGCTGGCTATATACTACATGGGGAAGGATGGCTATATACTACAGGGGGTAGGCTGGCTATACACTTAATGGGAAAGGGTGGCTATATACTGCAAGGGGCAGCATTGCTATATACTACATGCAGCTGGCTGGCTATAAACTACAGGGAGGATGGCTGGCTAGATACTACTGGGGGGCAGGCTGGCTATATGCTACCAGGAGGGCTGGCTGGCTATATACTACAGGAGGGCTGGCTGGCTATATACTACGGGGGGCTGGCTGGCTATATACTACAGGGGGGCTGGCTGGCTAGATATTACAGGGGGGCTGGATGGCTAGATATTACAGGGGGGCTGGCTGGCTATATACTACAGGGGGGCTCGTTGGCTAGGTACTACTGGGGGGGCATGCTGGCTACATCCTGGTGGGCAGGGGACTGGCTGGATATATACTATGGGGCTGGCTATATACTGAGGGCACGGGCTACCTATATATACTGGGAAAGTGTGCTGGGGCTACCGGATTAATGATATTGTAGTATATATTATAGTATATTGATGGGTTTCAGTTTATTATCTGTATATGCAGGGGACACTTAGCTGTTATATAGGGGACATTGTATTGACTGTGATTTTTTTAGGGTCGGAGTGTGGAGATTTTCTCCAGAGACTACAGTCACCCGGGTGGTAAATTCTGCAGAGATAAGTCACGACTGGGAGAAATTTTCGTGACATTCTCTACCTGATGGAGAATAATTGGCACCAATGAGGATACTACAGGAAGAAGATTGAGAGAGAGTTTGAGAGAGAGAGAGAGAGAGAGATTGAGAGAGATTGAGATTAAACTCAGGTGCACGGCCTAGAACTTAGTATTGGAACCGGCAGTAGAAGCCTTTATTACTGCTGTAAAACGGGATATTGAAATCAAATGAATCTAGATGTTTTGTACATCCTAATATGTAGAGAGAGGAGATGAAGGCTATCCCACCAGGGTCGCCCTATAGGTTTTGTCACAGAGTCTATGTTCAGTAACATTGCAATATACTGGATAGGGCCCTTAGAAAATATGTGATTGAATCATCACCCTACATATGAGACACTGCAGACTTTTTGGTCAAGTTGAGAGGGTATCAGAGTTCAGGACAAGTGGACCCTCTAGACCACCGGGACCGGAATCTAAGTGGCACCTGGTCTTCACCAGAGCCTGCCGCAAAGTCTTACTGCGGCGGGGTGCCACCAGGTCGTTCCACAGGTTCGACTAGCACGTTGTGGCAGCCAAGGTTGAGGTACCTTAGGAGGTGACAGTCTAGTAGTCAGGCAATCGGGCAGTCAGGGTTGGCAGCAGAGATGCGAGGTCAATGTCCAACCCGGGGTCAGCAAGGGGAAGTCAGAGCAGAAGGGAACGGGAATACAGCAACACGGAACAGGAATGCAGGAACGTTGGAACATGGGAGTAAAGGAGCAGGAACAAGGGAACACAGGAGCAGGAACAAGGGAACAGGAACACGGGAACACTGGAGCAAGTATGGGAACGCAGAAACACAGAGATGCTTTTACTTCACAAGAAATAGATGAAGATGCGGCGTGGAGTGATGGGAGCTGCCGGCTTAAGTAGAACCTGGAAGTGACCAGCGCAAATCACCGATGCGCTGGCCCTTTAAATTTCCGAGTGCTGTGCGCGCGCGCGCCCTAGGGAGCGCGGAAGGGTGTGACCTATCCAGGACGGGAGCAGGAGCGCGGAGAGGTGAGTGCAGACCGGGGGCCGGGGAAGCGCCTCCACGGAGAAGGGCATGGGTGTGCCTGCGATTTGAAGCATGGATTGCAGGGACACCCGTGACAGAGGGTTTACAATACCCACAGACGCTGAAGTGTTTTTGGTATCATTCAATGTAGTGAGCCTATATACAACCATTGAGGAGACTAATGGTATCAATGGTGTTAAACATTTTCTGTCGGGTTCCCAAATGTCGACTGAAAGTCAAACCTTCCTGCTATCTCTCCTGAAATACTTACCTGTAATTATTTGCTTTTTAAAGACAGATTGTATGTACAAATGAAGGGCTCAGCGATGGGTTCTAATGTTGCATCCACAAACTCCATCATTTACATGCGCCTTTTGGAGGAAAGTAGAATCTATGTATCGCACCACTTTGTAAGTTGTTTATGCTGCTGGCGTTAGATGATGTATATGCAATTTGGACAGAAGATGACAATACATTGTTGAAGTTCTCCCACTTTTTGATTACCATTGACCCTTCTGTTAAATTTTCAATTTTTTATTCCATAGAAGAGATACAATTTTTGGACGTAAAAGTGACACTGGGTACCTCTGGTTTAACAACTGACTTGTTTGTATGTCAAGGGACAAGCTCCTCAAAGGTAAATACACACTGCTTCTAGTCATGCTATTTAATGTGATTAGGAAACACTGGTCCATGTTAAGGGATGGTTTAAAGAAACCAGGAATCCTCCAAAATCCCCTCTTTTTTCTAATAAGAGGTTGGATATTTTGAAGGACCGATTGGTCAGATCAGACCTAGGTCCTGAGAGGAAAAGATTGCAAATATTTTTATCTGTTGAAAGAAAGGGGCGTTTCCCTTGTTTGAATTGCATCAATTGTAAGATGATTGTCAAAGGTAATACAATACTCCCGTACTGGGAAAGTCTATTACTATTCCATTAAAAGTGCACATAATTGAACATGTCAAGGGGATATATATATACATATAAATATTAAATTAACATATGATCTCTTTATTTTATAGATAAGATTTCACTGAAAAATCACTAAGAACACAAATTCACTTTATCACTTGTCGCTTTGAAGATATGATCATCGCCTTACCATATTAAAGACCTGAAGTACTATATATAAGTGGTGGGTAAAGATCTATTAGTGACCATTTTTACAGAGAGAAGGGGGGGAAGGGGTGGCCATATGGAGACCAAGGAGGATATTTATCATATGCCGGCACTCCTGGCGCAGAGGCCCTGATAAATATGCCCCCAAGTGTATACAATGTGAATATTTCCCTGTTTGGCATCTGGGGGTGTAATTTACTGACTAATTCTTAG
Organism: Engystomops pustulosus; assembly: GCF_040894005.1. Taxonomy (NCBI): domain Eukaryota; kingdom Metazoa; phylum Chordata; class Amphibia; order Anura; family Leptodactylidae; genus Engystomops; species Engystomops pustulosus. The sequence continues at coordinate 75,336,732 of NC_092419.1, read as the reverse complement.
CACAGTTGGTTGATAAGTAGCCAACATGCTGCCAGGAGTCTGGTAGTGTTATAGGGCTGTCGTACATTAATTTGAATAGACAGCCTTGGGTTTTGGCTTCTTAATTATGTGTCTCTTTTATATTTAATATTAGTCCCTCACTTGCTTATGCCCCTATCTAAGATGGCAGTTCCGTCACACTGAGTACACCTACGCATGCGCAAGGGTCCAATGAGCCACATGATCTACCACTATGCTTAGTTACACTATAACAGTGGAGCATAACTAATGGTGTATTTAGAACTGCAGTTGGCATAAGATTATTTATAATGTATGTATTTTTAGCACTTTGACACTTCCACCAATGCTTACCTATTATATTGTGTGCCGATATATGATTGTGGTAATCTAATGATACGTACTGCATATACACGTTATATACACATGTTATATACACATGTTATGATGATGTCAAATATTTTTGGAATATCTGATGTCATTTCCATTGTGTTATTTGTATTTAAGCACATTTGTATTTAAGCATACAGCCCACACACCGTTGCCTGACGTGTGGGAATAAAAGTATCCTTTTATTTTTTTTTTAAATATTGGAGTGATGGCATTTTTTCTTTATTGTGTGTGTGTGTAATATATATATTGTCACGGGTGCTCCCGCGGTCCATGTCGCGGATCGCGGGTACACTCATGCTCCGCTGGCTGCCTGTCCCCGTCCCCCAGCTCGCACTTACCTCTCCTGGCTCCAGGCTCCTGGTCCCGGAATGCAGGCCGCACGCCTCCTGCCTCCTGGCCGCTGGTCACTTCCGAGTTTCCAATAGAATCAGGCAGCTCCATTCACTCCCCGCCAGATCTTCAAATCTTCCCACTGAAGTGAAAGCCTCCTGTGTGTTCCCAATGTGCTGTTCCTGTGTGTGTCCCCAGGTCCTGTTTCCTGTGCGTTTCCAGGCGCCTCCGTGTTCCTGTGCGTTTCAAGACGCCTCCTGTGGTCCATGTCCGGTGGTCAGTATCCTGTGGTCCATATCCCGTGGTCCGTGTCTGGTGGTCCATGCCCTGTGGTCCATATCCTGTGGTCCGTGTCCGGTAGTCCGTATCCTATGGTCCATGTCCGGTGGTCTCCTTCATTTGTTGCCTAGGCAACCCCTGCGGTGGTCCAGAGGGTCCACAGACTCTTCCCAAAGAGACTCTCAGACGGTTCGCCCCTCACGAAGGGTATAAAATGTATTTCAAAGTCTTATTTGCCTAAAATGAGTCATTTTAGGAGGCTAAAAGGGGCGTTTCACTTCAGACATCATTATCTTACGGGGAAGTGTTATAGTTCTAGTTATAGTTGTAAATAGAGCAGGAGGGGGAGTATTATAGAATAGAAACAACTCAGTTCACCTTACCAACCAAGACTTAATTGTGTGCATGGGCTCAAGGCCAGAGAATCAGAGATCCCAGTAGGTCAAATTGAAAGATAGGTCTGGTACTGTATAGTCTTGGATAAAACTTGTTTGCAAAGCTTTAAAATTTATGGCGATAACATGCATGCATATTGAACATGCATACCAACGCGTTTTGATCTTTCTCAAGGTCTAATTTACCACAAATGAGAGCTTACAGAAACACAAGGCAGTCTCGGCGTCGGGAACAGGCAGAAAGTCAGGGAAGGCGGCAAAGGTGCAATAACAGGAATGGAGCAGGAGGTCAGGGCTGGCAACGAATGGGCAAGGTCAGTGTCAGGTCCGGGACCACAACGGGAAATCCAATGACTAGCATGAGGCACAGGTAACAGGTTTCTCATAGGCATAGATCCGTCAGGGGTTGCTGGGAGAAGCCAGCTTTTAAAGAAAACCCGAAAGTGGCGCGCTGGCCCTTTAAAACTGTGAGTGCCGATGCGCGCGCATCCTAGGAAGCCAGCCAGGACGGGAGCAGGAACGTGGAGAGATGAGTGAGCTAGGGACCAGGTTCCGCCACGGAGAGGGGCACAGGTGTGTCAGAACTGTATATTTCATAATTGTAGCTCCAGACAAAATTTTAAAAAAAGATTTTTTACATGTATCTATTCTTGAACTAAAGCCTTATTATCTAGAACAGGGGTCCCCAAACTACGGCCCGCGGGCCACATGCGGCCCGCTGACCGTTTCCATGCGGCCCCCGTCGCATCGGACCGCAGACTTCGGCAGTCGGGCAGGGGCCTCCGTCCTTCCGGACAGGAAGCTCCTGCCAGCCACAGTATAGTGCTCGATGCGGTCGGAATCGGCCGCTCGAGCACTATTACTGCAGGTGGAGCGATGTGGCCGGAAGACAACCCCGGCGCACATCGCTCCTTGAACCTGCATGCGCGGCCGCGTGATGATGTCAACACGCGGCCGCGCACCTTTTCCTGTCCGACAGCCGCACGAAGAAAGAGGACGCGGGAGCCAGAGGTAAGTATAGCATTTTTTAATAGAAGTTAAAACATTGTGCCGGCTGGGGGCCCTAATAATGAAACAATTCATGGTGGGTGGGGGGGGAACATAAAATAATTAATGGTGGCCGGGGTGGGGGGGCATATAAAATAACTAATGGTGGGTGGGGGGGCATATAAAATAACTAATGGTTGGTGGGTGGGGGGCATATAAAATAACTAATGGTTGGTGGGTGGGGGGCATATAAAATAACTAATGGTGGGTGGGGGGCATATAAAATAACTAATGGTGGGTGGGGGGGACATATAAAAAAACTAATGGTGGGTGGGGGGGACATATAAAATAACTAATGGTGGGTGGGGGGGACATATAAAATAACTAATGGTGGTTGGGGGGCATATAAAATAACTAATGGTGGGTGGGGGGGCATATAAAATAACTAATGGTGGGTGGGGGGGCATATAAAATAACTAATGGTGGGTGGGGGGGCACATAAAATAACTAATGGTGGGTGGGGGGGGGCACATAAAATAACTAATGGTGGAGGGGCAGCATAGGAAATAATTAATTTTAAGGGACAGTCCAGTAATTAATAGGGGGGGGGGGCAGCATATTTAATAATTTATTGACCCAATTAATTAATTCATTGGGCCAATATATAAAATAGTTCACAAGGGGGTGCAGCATATTAAATAATTAATTGGGGGGGGGCAGTGTATTACAGATGCGGTCACATGTACCGCTTTTTATCCGGCCCTCCAACGGTCTGAGAGAGACAATGAACGGCCCCCTATGTAAAAAGTTTGGGGACCCCTGATCTAGAACATCACTTCCTAGGACAGTCTTTTCCAATAAATGGACCATGTAGTTATGCAGTTATATGCATTCGACAAATAAAAATGATATGCCGTTATATGCCGTAATATCATATTTAAATGCAGAATAATATTTTGGAATGACCAGATATTATCTCCTAGGAACATTAATTCCCAATACTTTCCCACTGGGTCAGTCCATGAATAAGTGTTTTAATGCCATATATGTGTGTTATATAGTGTTTTATTACCAATTTAATGCCAAAAAGTATTTTTCGGATACTTCCTAAGCTGAGAAGTCATGCTGTCCATCTGTGAACTCCCACTAGCAAATGCATTTCTACTCCATTAGAGTACACAGACAGAGTAACAGCATGTTATATACCACTTCAATAAAAATGTGGCCACTATGTAGTTGTTCTGTATTGAAAAACAAATCTTCAAATGCCCTGTACTGACATTTCTGATTCAACTTTGAAACTTTACAACGATTCCCAAGAAATTGAAAGTTATAAGTGAGGCTTAATTTGCCAAGTCAATCTAAAAAAAGAGTGCCAAATAGCTTTGGTCATTTGGTGACTTATACAGCAAGAAGACAAAATGGAATTTCCATAGAATATAATGCCTCTATATTACTAGCACAATAGCATTTTGTAATCACGATGTAATGAAATCTACTGTATATGTCTGGATCACACAGCTATCATACATATGAGGGTCATTTCACACAGCTATCATACATATGAGGGTCATTTCACACAACTATCATACATATGAGGGTCATTTCACACAGCTATCATACATATGAGGGTCATTTCACACAGCTATCATACATATGAGGGGCATTTCATACCCAGGTTATTTAATTTCTGCATCAGTTATTGTGAGCCAAAACCAGAAACAGTAGTGGATTATAATATAGGCAGTTTGGGCAATAGTTTTTATATGACATTTTATATTTCACCCATGAAATCATCCTACATCTGTTCCTGCTCTCAATACACATGAATGTCCTCCAACGGTCCTGAAACTACAGATCGGACAAAGGGACGCATCCTCCATTCCCCAAGAAGATTGATTCTAGTACCACAAGTAGGAAGTGAAATCCAGACTTGTAGGGCCTATAATATTCATACAGCCCAGGTCCTATGAGAATCGTAATCCACCACTGGCCAGGAATAATTAAACACACAGGTACACACCTCTCCATTACACTTTATCTCTTCCTAGTCTCCAATCATGGTTTTAGCTTAGAATAACAGGTGCAATAACTAACAAACTGTACAAACTGCGTAATATCAAGTCCCAACAGAAAGTCTTATTATTCACAGCACTATAGAACTGTAAAATGATGCTAGTATGGGTCAATAGATGTGTCCAAGATGAGATTGGTGCCTTATATGGTCCATATAATACAATGACATGGCATAACATAGCCCTCCGTATCCAGCTTTTGGAATATGCAGTCATTTGTAGAGTAGTACAGTATGTTAAGATTTGTGCATAATAAAAACAATAAATATTTTAAGTTATTGTTTTACATCAAAGAAGTGGAATAAAATAAAAGCTTCTTTACCTTTAGTGACTCCTTGGTTTTTAATGGCAGCTGCTCATCTTTTGTTTAGCAGTGAAAATGTACTTGTGCCAAGCTCACCATTGGGGACTGCATTTGGCTGCAGTAGTAGCCTGGCAGACATGGGAGATGACATACAATTTTACGGAGATGATAGGCTTCTGTCTCCGATAACACCTGCCCTTCTATAAAACACAGTAAAAGTTGGTAACTCCTTTAATGAGGTCAGGAATTTAACCCCTTAATGACGTAGCCAGTTTAAAGCTTAGTGACCAGACTCGATTTTTAGAATCTGCCCTGTGTCACAATAATTGGTTATAACTTTGGAACGCTTTAACATATCCCGGTGATTATAAGATTGTTTTCTCATGACACATTGTACTTCATGTTAAATGAAGTGAGCATGCTAAATGTTAAATTGTAAAATTTAAGTGATAAGTTTTGCATTTCGTTCTGAAAAAAATGAAAATTTGGCAAAAGTTCATAAAAATTCTTCATTTTCAAGTTTGCAATGTTCTTCCTTCCAGACAGGGTGTAAAACTACCCAAAAAGTTTGATAACTAACATTTCTGGAATGTCTGCTTTATGTTGGAATGATACGTCCTCACATTTTTCTAGGATGTTATGAGGTGCAGAACTTTAGAACTTTGAAAGGCTTAACTGATAGTTAAATCCTATAAATTACCCCACTATAGAAACTACACCCCTCAACATATGGAAAACAATTTTGATTAAGTCTATTAACTCTTTAAGCATTTCACATGGGTTAAAATAATGTGGACCTGCGATTTAGAAACTTTAGAATTTTTTTGGAAAATACATTTATTTAGGCCAAAACTGACAGTTTCATAATAAATAAAATGATGAAATGCTCTGCAACGTTTGATGCCCAATTTCTCCTGAGTGTAGCGACACCCCATATGTGGTAGTGACTGCTGGATGGGCAGATGGCCGGGCATGGAATGGAAGCAGTGCCATTCACAGCAGATTTGTATTGTCACAATGTACAGGCTATGAAATAAAATGTGAACATATGAGGGCTTATTATTTGCAGGGTGAGATACACTTGTATAGAAACTTCATTTTGGGGGTCTATAGCTTATTCATGAGATTTTCAAGGGGCATACAAACACACTTTTAAGGGGCATAAATTCTGTATTTTTCTGTTGACAGATCTGGTTTAGGGCTTATTTATCATATCATATTAAAGTGCATTACTTTTTTTATCACTTTTTAAAACATTTTTGTGATGGTTTTTGATGAAAAATTGTATATTATGGGAAGTATGTGTTTTTTTAAGCCGTTCAATATTGAATTATATTTATTGTGCAGATTAATACGGATGCACTGATACTTAATATGCATGCTGTTTTTGTGTTTTGTATACATTTATTTGGATTTTATTTATAACTGGGGGTATTATGGGACTTTTATTTTATTTATTAAATTATTATAAAAAGATTTTTTTTACATTTTTAACTTTTCCACTCATGGGCTTGAACAAGTTTGTATTGCAGTGCTTCCCATGCTCAGTTACTTACAGCCGGGTCCAGGCGGAACCCGGCGTGGAGAGGAGCCGGCAGCCTCGGGGCACTAGCTGGACCACGGGGCTGTGGCAGGAAGGATCGAATCCCCTGGTAAGCACACTGGGGCGGTCCGATCAAGGGGGGCAAACTTACACCCATGCTCATGCATGATCGCCGTATGTAAGGGGTTGAACACCCGGGATTTGAGTTTTTCCGATTCCCAGGTGTTAGTGCTTTAATATATATATTAAAAACATTAAAACAGATCAGAGCAGTCAGGACCATTGATTACTTGAAAAGGCAAGTTGGGGATCAAGAAAAGCATAGTAAATGAATAGATTTAATTTTAGCTCTGTTTGATCAATATAAAAGAGAATCTGTAAGTGGTGCCAGTGCTGTTAACACATCCAATAATAAAGTGAATGACTGACTGAATGTAGTTATGATCCAATTGAAGATCAATTAAACAAATCCTTACATGTTGCTTTGCTGCCGTTTATGATTTTTATAGATTCATTAGTGACAGGTACTTTTGCCAAGAGACTTGCGGAAAGCAACCAAGCTTCACTTCCATTGTTGCAAAAATACTTGAGGGGCTATTAAAGGACTATATACAGGAGTCTATAACATCAAATAATGTTATGAATTATAGTTCACATGGTTTTCTAGGGACAGAAGTTGTCTTTAGAAAACCTGATCTAACTTGATCTCTTGAAAAAAAAGTTAAGCGAACGCCTCAATAGAAGAGCAGCTGTGGATACAGTGTTCTAGGCAGGGCCGCATCGTCCATGAGGCAAGATGAAAAGGAATAAAGGCAGATTGCAGAGCCCTTTCGGGGGCAGCACGCAGGCCAATCACCTCTCATCTCATTGCGATAGCAACTGGTGCCACCATCGGGTCCCGAGCACTGTACAGTGCGCCTCTCCTCCCACCAGTGCCACCCGCAACCAACCCACACTTCGTGTCAATTGCAAAAGTATAGTTGTGTGTGATTCAACGCTGCTCTGACTTGTCTGCTACCCGTCCAAGCTCCTTACTACTTGCCTGAGGTAAGACTAAGGGGCGTAACCAACCAGAGGTGGAGGGGGAGCCTGCATCTGCCCAGAAGGCAGGTCCTAAAGGCAGAATAAAATCAAATATATCTGTGTCTTCAAGACATACATATAATTGATTATGAGAGTGGCCAGAGCCTGTACATGGAGTGCTTGTTCAGATGCTATGCATTACTTGTCAGTAAACAATTTAGGCTCATGATCACATAATGACATGATCGGAGTTGGCCACATGAACCTTTGTGACATAGCGATGATGCGATGTACCAGAAACTGTTTCCACGTGTGACCAGAAATGAAGACACAAATTTATTATATAATCAGAAGCCTGCTAAAAGTTTGGCAGAAGTTGAAAAAGGAACATGTCCGAGAACTACATGGCTGCTATTTTTTGTTCTATGATGTATTTATAATAAAGAATTGAAAGTGCCGGGACCTTCCTTCACATAGATCCGATCCACTCACCAGTAGTGTAACAAGACCTCAGTGCGCCCTGCTCTGTGCCTGTAGTCTTGTGGCAGCTTCTATGTAAAATCTAAGGCCTGTGTTAGTCTGGTGTGTTGCCAGAGTGGTATGGAGTCTTACCACCCTTGCAAATTATTGAATATTTTCCTCACTAACCCTGGTTTTAGAGACCGCTTATTGACATTGCATGATGTTTGCATAAACCAAGGTCCTAGAAAATAAGTTGGATATGGATTTTTAGTCCTTAGTTGCAAAGCCTTGCATTTATCCACATTCAATGTCAAGGCAAGGGCCTTTCAAAATGCTAAGGCAGGAATATGCAGAGGAAATGTAAGGGTGGTAAGACTCCTCTCCTTATGTATGTAATGTTACTGTATGATAACCCATCCCCTGTAAAGTGCATAGCTCAAATGTCCTAAGGCTGCATTCACACATTCCAATTGTATTGCAGTTTCTAAGCGCAACCCTGACCCTAAGCAAAACTGAAACACATGAAATATGTGACCACATGATTTGCATGTTAGCAGTGGGCCAATCCTTGTTCTGATTGGAAGAGGGAGGGGGCACAATTTCTGTCTCAGGCAGCAAAAAGGATAGAATTGACCCTGGTTGTTGCACTTTGCAAAAGATTTTGACACCGACATAGATATCTAATGGTGAAAATAAGGTCTTTTAGTATAGAGGGTTTAATTGGCATTTCAATTTCATTTGAAAACTGGTTGAAAGCTTGTATCCAGCAAGTTGTGGCCAGCGATTCCCACTCACAATGGTCACCAGCTATTAATGGTGCTCCCCACATTTCTTTGCTGGGCTACAGTATAGTGCAGTCTATAGAGGATGTTCAGCAGCTGAAAGCTGAATTGTACACACTGAATGTTTGGGTGTCCATTTGCCATTGACGCTGATTGTGGATAAATCCAAGGTTTTTAAACTGGGGAGTAATAATCCTTATGCTATTTATTTTCTGGGACATAACATCATGTAATGTCAATAAGATGCTTCTAAAGCAAGGAGGACTTTGTCAAACATCAACGTCTGGACTGGTTCCTCCACATTTGGAATAGGGCCTAGATACTTTATCCCCTACGTCTGTCCCTTGCCTCCCTTGGTTGAACCTGATGGAGAAATATCTTTTTTAAAAGTACTATGTAACTATAACTATGTAAGTAGGTAACATAGGAAAAGTGCATTGCTTAATTTTTCATCAGAGAAAAATCAGTGAGGGTTTCTCACAATGCCACCTGGGCAAAAACCACACTGGAGAGTAGATTTAGTGGTTGCTGCTGGCTGTGGTAATTCTTTTTCTGGACATCAAAATAAAATACAATATTTGCATTTTTATATTTGTAGAGTTGTTTCTGCACAAACGTTGTACACTCTTAGTTTTTAGAGCATTGCCCAGAAGCTTTCAGATGTCATAAAATGTCGCCTGAACCGCATTTCCTGTAGCTACGTAAGGAAGAAGGCATGAAATGGAAGAAAAGCAAGATGAGATTTTATTTCTCTCTAAAACTATAAAGGCACTGTTAGTATTGGGGAGGGGTGGGGGTAGTTAAACAAGGGAAGGCCCTGCGACTTGGCTACTGTGGAACTGTGAGTCGGCTTCTCTCGCAATTACTGTAACTTGGCTTCTATCGTTCACTGTGACTTGGTTATCGTGAGGTAAAGTGACTATTGGCTGTTGTTGGGGGCTCTGTGATTATTGCTTACAGTGGGGTTCACTACTGTTGAGCCCCAGTTACTATATTGCATACTGTGGGGGCATTGTGACTATGGGTAGGATTTATCTTGATAAAGTTGCAATTCCTGGTGCAAGGCTCTTTAACACCAAGTGGTACTACCAGCACTGGCCAATATAGTACAATACGGCACCAGGCAGGATCTGGCATAAAGTTGTCCAGCCGTGCAGGTGTGCCGGATTAATATCAAGAGGCCGGAGGCTCTTGATATATCCTGTGGCACCAAAGAGGTAGGGTGAACATCAAGCTCTGGCGCATTATGCATCAGCATTTGTTAAATCTCCTCCTATATTCCTATATATATTACTGCTGGGAGAATATTGTAACTATCTTGGCACAGTAACTATCTTGGCTCATGTGTTGGGACTAGGACTATCTTGGTCAAGGGACCACTGTGGGGGCATTATGACCATCTAGGCGACTGTTGGGGCATTGTGATACATTGGCTATGTGTGAGCACTATGACTGTATTGGTTACTGCGAGGACCCTGTGCTGGCATTACCCATGACCTCACAAATCTGCAGCATCTCCCATGTGCTGTGACTTTCTGTATTCTTCTCCTATAATTGGAACTACATTTGCCTGTACAGTATCTATGTAGTAAGCTTAGTTCTGGTAACATATCTATGTAGTAATCTTGATTCTGGTCTTGTAGCTATGTTGTTACTTTGGATTTGGCCTTGTGTCTATGTAGTAAGCTTGATTGTGATGCTGTGTCTATATAGTCATATTACTGCTGATTGGTAATGAATTTACGTAGTACTCTTGGTTCTGCTGCTGTATCTATGTAGTAAAATTGTATTGAAAAAGAAAGAAACTACTATGGGGCACAGCTTGTTTAGTTTAGTCTTATAGCGGTAATGAACGGGGTGTGTATGACCCTTTTAGCCAATTCTTATAATGGAAAGTGTCGCATATAGGTGAATGCAAATGGTGGTGCTCTAAATTCTGACTGACACAGGACAGAGTATTCAAACTTCAGGGGAAGAAAGAGAAGAAAATTTGGCACTCACCACGTGATTATATCTTCTTTATTACTTACATCGTACACATCATAAACAGGTACCACATAGACAGGGAGAGGAACGTGATAGCGCGGGAGCTCCCGCGCTATCACATTGCTCTCCCTGTCTATGTGGTACCTGTTTATGATGTCTACGATGTAAGTAATAAAGAAGATATATTTTATCACGTGGTGAGTGCCAAATTTTCTTCTCTTTCTTCCCCTGAAGTATGTAGTAAAATTGTTTTGTACGGTCCCCACATTTAGTTATGTTGTTGTTTTGTTAAAGTACTGCTTTTATTCCCGAAACATAAGATAATTAAAAAACTCTAGACTTTTGGGAAGGCCACAATAACTAATAGTCTAAAACTTCTGCAGTAATGGGCCCTGAAAATCCTAGCGGTGGCGCTGACATCAACTTTCACAAAGTAGTAAATGAATGAAAAACCATTTTGATTCATCAGTAATAAGGAGTCAAACAAAATGTCCTGATTCTAACATAACCCCTTCTGTCTTGATCGGATGTTTGAAGAGGCTCCTGTACTTGTACATGTATTGCAGGCTTCTAAAAGTCAACATCAGTTTTAGGCATCTTCTTAAAGGGGTTTCCCCACAATAGGGATAGGGCCTAACTTGCTGATCAGTGGTGGTCTCAGTGCTGAGACCGCCGCAAATCGCAAAAACGAGGGGCTGTCAAATAACTCGTCGCTCCTCAGACTGAGAATGACCTTTCTGCTCCATTAATCTCTGTGGAGCTGATGGAGATCCATAGATCGGAGATGCGCGGACGTCTGCTCCATTAATCTGACTAAGCGACGAGAGGTCCAGCTGATCAGCAAGTTAGGCCCTATCCCATGGAACTTTCCTTCGTGGGAAAACTTCTTTAATTGAAAACAATATCCATTTTGTAGGCCATCAGCTGCATAAGCCTTGTAGTTAAATGCCATAATAAAATGGAGCAGAAGTTTGTATTAATAAACTTGCAGAATAGTAATGCATTATACAAACTTTTATTAGACCAAACAGCTTAAGGAAATTTGTGAATGAATTTCAAAAAAAGAAAAATTAGGCTTGTGAGAAATGTAAAAAATGCATGAAGTTATGCAAGAAACATGATGGCTGCTAATGTAGAAGGTGACTGTGGAACTGTATACTATATACATTATATGATCTATCAAGTTCGCAAGTTTATATAATAATATACCTTTTCGCTCCTGCCTCTTTTTCTTCGCATTTTGATAACCTACAATAAAATTGGTCTATGTTAGCGTGCGGCAGAAGGCAGCTCAACAGAGGTAGGACACAGATAATGTGGAACATATTGCTGTCAATGGTTGCATGCAGCACATTCCAGAGGGAATCCCAAAAATAAACAGATCATTTCCTTTCAGTCTGGGAAAGTGCCCCTTACCCATTAGTCTCTCTAGTAGTGATACACGACACACATGCATACAAGCTGCACTTTTCTTTAGGTACAAATGTATTACTATGCATATTAATATGCATCTCACCCGGCTTGATGTCAGTGCAGAATCCACGCTGCTGAAGGGTGTAAAGTGCAATCTCCTGCAGTCGAAACCTCTCCAGCTCTGACAAACTCTGTAGGTGAACAGCAGGAAGATGCATAGCAGCTTCCACCATCCTAATAAGAATAACACAGAGAGCATTAAAATGACAATGCTATGAAAGTTCTGGAAGCACATATGAAAGTTCAATTTACTAGAAGAACTAAACATAAAATAAGGGAAGGTTTCTGCCCTGTAAGTAGCTTAACTAGAACTGTAACACCCACCCCCCTAGTTTACCCTTTCTTGTAACTTGGTTCCATTGAATCCATTAAGTGAGAAAGTATGCAGCCCGCAGGTCTCTTCTGTTACGGCTTCACAGGAACTGAAGCAAAAGCAAACAGAAGAGGAGAGTTTGAAGGGAGAGGAGGAGTGAAGGGAGGAGTACTGCAGGGGGTTTGCCATAAGAAATTACTTTACTGGGTTTGTTTTAAAGCTGGTATCATTTTCTGTAATTCAATAAAAAAAAAGTAACACACTTGTAAAAATAATAATAAATCTCTATTTATATAGCACCATCAAATTCTGTAGCACTTGACAAATTAATTTTTCCGGTTTTCTTTTTAAGTAATAAGAATTTAAAGGGGTTGTCTACTTAATAATTAATATTTTTTGTTTATTAAAAAGATCTACAATTTTCCAATATACTTCTGTATCAAATCCTCACCGTTTTCAATATCTCTGCTTGCTGTCCTTCTATAGGAAGCTTCTATGTTTACTTCCAGTGGCTAGAAATGGTCATGTGATGGACAGGCTGGTGCACAAGCTGTCATATCACACAGCTTTGATTACATTCTATGATATTTAGTACAGCCAATATATATAATGAGTTGTATAGGTGCCTAAAACTTCATTTTTAATTAAAAATGTTAAAAAACGTGCACCAAAATTCATATAATTAATTTGCCTTTGATTACAAACATGCCTGCAGGTACAGTTGATTAATTAATGAATCAGTGATTCAGACGTATGAGGTGGAGTTGGGAGGTTCCGCTGTAAAGTTTCTGCCCCTCTGCTCCTCCATATAGCTCCCGCCCTTACAAGGGCAGTCCCAATACTTACTAATAGAAATTTAATACGGTGCACGCACTTTCCTGTAGATACAAAGCCTTACTGCTACAATGACTAGGGTTTACTCCATCCACCACTTGGAGGAGCAATCGACAGTTTATTAGAGGCTGAGTTTACAGCCAGCCGCTGTTGGAGCTACAATCCCAGTGGAGCAAATATTAAGATGTTGATACAGTAACACTTTGAATCATATCAAAGGAGAAACGCGTCCGGGAAATGCGTGTCAGGTAAGGGTGGGAGCTATATTTGAGGGACAGAAACCCCCAACTCCACCTCCAGGGTTAAACTATCTTTTCTGATCACATGTCTGAATCATGATTAGGAACACTGATTAAGTAATTGACTGTATCTGCAAGCTTGTCACGGGTGCCCCTGCGATCCACGTATCGGATCGCAGGCACACCCATGCCCCTCTCCGTGGTGGCGCCCCGTCCCTAGGTCACTCACCTTTACGCTTTCCTGCTCCCGTTCCGGCTGGCCAGCTCACAGATTTAAAGGTCCAGCGCACTGCTGATTGGCGCTGGTCACTTCCGGGATTCTTGAAAAGCCGGCTGCTCCCAGCAACCCCCGTCAGATCTTAGTGCTACTAGCCTATGAGAAAGCTTCCTGTTTGCGATACCTGTATTCTGACCACCAGTTGTGAGCCCGGACCTGACTCTGACTTTGATCCTTCGCTGCCAGCCCTGACCTCCTGCTCCGTCCCTGATCTTGCATTCTTGCCACCTGTATTGAACATCTGCCTGTTTGTCCGCTGATTCTGTACTTCATCACGGTGCAGCAAGACCATCCTGCTTTGCCGTGGGCTCTGGTGAAGACCAGGTGTGACTTAGATTTCTGTCCAAGGTGTCGGCTTGTGCCATCATCCGCGGTGTTCGAGTGAGTTCAATAACTCTGAAGCCTGACTGTAAGATCCGGCCAAGGTGCCGATTCCGAAACTGGCTGATCTTACCAGCATTGTGGTCCAGGAGTTCCAGCAGATTGCTTTGCAAGGAGAACAGCTTGGTCAAGTCACCAGCATGCTACAACAGTTGCTTGCCACTCAGCATCAGACTCCTGCGACTACTCCTGGCACCTGCCTTCCATAGGCCACTCCGGCCGCACCGTCTGCAGAGGAGCCTATGCAGGTAGAAAGAACCCAACTCTCCCTTCAGGAAAGTTCCAGATGATGCATGGAGAATCTTTGCCTGTATTGTGCCAGTCCCGAGCACTTCACTGGGGCTTGCGCAGTCCGCCCCCAACATCTGGGAAATGTCAGCACCTAGGTTTCCTGGGAGAAGCATCCCTAGGTGTGAGCAAAGCTTCTCCACGCCTGACTATTTGTCACGGGTGCCCCCGCGTTCCATGCCCCCAGTCCGAACTCACCTCTCCGCTCCTGCTCCCAGGCCCGCCTAGCCTGCTTACGTGCGCTTGCTCCCTAGGGCGGGTGCGCCAGCACACATAGATTTAAAGGGCAGCGCACCGCACTTCCGAGTTTCCTTAAAGGCTGGCTGTTCCCATGATTCCCTGCCGGATCTTCAAGCCATGTTGCGTGAAGAGAAAGCTCCATGTGTATTCCTGCATTCCTGTTCCTGCATTCCAGTGTTCCCATGTTCCCGTGCTCCAGTGTGCTCCCGTGTTCCAGTGTGTTCTCGTGCTCCAGTGTTCTTGTGCTCTTGTGTGTTCTGTGCTCCAGTGTTCCCGTTCCCCTCTGCATTAATCTCCTGTTGCTGACCCTGGATTTGGACTTTGACCTTGCACCTCTGCCGCCAGCCCTGACTCAGTGCCTGTACCTTACTACCAGACTGCCCGCTGAATTTTACCTCAACCTTGGCTTCAACCGCGGGCTAATCACACCTTTGGAATGACCTGGTGGCACCCCGCCGCAGCAAGACCATCCCGCTTTGCGTTGGGTTCTCGTGAAGACCAGGTGCCACTTAGATTCTGGTCCCAGGTGTGGGCTAGTACCATCAACCCTGACACTATTCCTGTGCTCCGATTCAGGTTTCTGTGGGGTCTGACTGCAATTCGGCGGGGAACTTCATGGATGCCGCTCTGATCTCCTGGCATCACATCCCGTTGGTTCCTCTCGAGAAGCCTCTTATCATCTCCTTGGTCAGCAGACAAATGCTTTCCGATCCGGTCCATTACCACACTGAGCCTGTCTATCTGCAAGTAGGAGCTCTTCATAAGGAACGACTCTCCTTTTACGTGCTGCCACACTCCACCTCATCTCTCCTGCTGTGTCTCTCATGGCTGCAACTCCATGCACTGTTCCTTAACTGGAAGACAGGGGAGATCCTTTGTTTGGGACCAGAGTGTCATGGTGGCGCCTCTACTTGTCTTGGCCTCCTTTATGACTCCCAAGTCCTTGGAGGGTCTACCAACGTGTTACCAGGACTTTGCCAGTGTTTTGTCAAAAAACAAGCAGAGACTTTACCACCACACCATCCCTACGACTGTCCTGTGGATCTCCTGCTTGGTTCCTCTCCTCCCAGAGGCCGTGTGTATGCTCTCTCAGTTCCAGAGACTGCTGCTATGTCGGAGTATATTAACCGGTTCGCGACCGCCCGCCATGTATTCACGGCGGCGGTCGCGTCGCGCTGCATGGAGAGGGCTCACGGGTTTTTGCTGCATATTGCTAGCACCGATCGCGGGTGTTTTCACAGCGTGGGCTGCCGGCAAAGCTGCCGGCAGCCTCAAACAGATAGCGGCGCATGGGCACCGCCATCTTACCTGGGATCGCCGCTCCCCGTGACGTCATCGGGGGGCGGCGATCCATCTCCATGGTAGCCTCGGGTCTTCCGAAGACCCGAGGCTATTTCGTTTTAACCCCTTCATTACAATGTGCTGATAGCACATTGTAATGAATGAGGAAGAAAATCCCCATATACTGCCATACTGTAGTATGGCAGTATATGATAGGATCGATCAGACAACCTAGGGTTAAAGTACCCTAGGGAGTCTGAAAAATAGTATAAATAAAAATTAAAAAAAGTTAAAAAAAAAAAAATTATAATAAAAAAACCTAAAATTTAAAATCACCCCCCTTTCCCTAGAACTGACATAAATATAAATAAACAATAAAAATCATAAACACATCAGATATCGAAGTGTCCGAAAATGCCCGATTTATCAAAATATGATAACGGTTTTTCAATGCGTTTAACCCCGTAACGGAAAATAGCGCCCATTTTGAAAAATCTAAAAAAATCTATAAAAAGTGATCAAAAGGTCGTATAGTCCTAAAAATGATATCATTGAACATATTATCAAATTTCGCAAAAAATTACACCACCCACAGCTCCGTACACCAGGGGCGTTGCTAGGGTGGTAAAAGATCGGGGCACGGGCCCCAATGCACATGTATCGAACTTTCAGTAATGCCCACTCCTGTACATGTGTGGTTGGACCTATAACTACTGTACCTAACATATAACAGCTCTAGAAACCACAGGAGAAATCCCTACTTGTTCCATCCAGTGACTGCAGGTGATATGTTCTCTATCTTCTCCATTAGGCCCGGCATCACCACGTCTCGTCAGCCATGTGTCCTCCTTGTTGATATCACCACATAGACATCTTATGTTCTTCATTGTCCCTGCATCTTGGCCCCCTAACAGTGTTATTCTGCTGCTACCCCTAACACTCTAACGCCTTTATTGTAAGGCCCCATTCACATACATGTATGCTACGGCCAAGCCAGGACTGCTTGGCAGGGGAGGTGCAGGGTTGACCGCTCCTCACATTCTCACGAAAGATCTTTTTTCTGGTGACACACAAGTGTGCTCACTGTACTGTGAACAATGTTCTCCTATGGTGGCCGTATGTTAGCTACTGTTCATATAGCTAGCATACGGCCACCATATACAATCATGTGAAAGGGGCCTACAGATACACAGAAAGTCCTCCTGAAAATACTGTTATTACAGAAATAATAAATGCTTCCTAATATAACATATTGTAAAAGCCATAAAACCTTATATATATCTTTAACTCTGGCCCCCCACTAATTTGCCCTCAATATGACCCTAAACTAAATGATGCCCTGCCTAATCATGTCCACATAAAGGAGCAGTCTGCACACTCCCCACTAAGAAGTCCCCCACAGTGCCCCAATGTCCTCACAGTCCCCAGTAATGTCCCTCAAAGTCCCCTCTAATGTCCACCTGAGCCCCCTGCAATGTCTAAAGAGCCCCCTGTTATGTCTTCCACACACCCCCTGTGATGTCCAAAGAGCCCCCTGTTATGTCTTCCACACCCCCCCCCCTGTGATTTCCAAGGAGCCCCCTGTTATGTCCACAGATACCACTCTAATGCCCCTCACAGCCCCCCTGTAATGTTAAAAGAGCCCCCTCTAATGTTCCCCACAACCCCCTGTAGTGTTTCCAGAGGCCCCCTGTAAGGTCCCCCACATTTTCCCTGTGATGTCCCTCACAGCCCCCACTAAGAAGACCCACCACAGTTCCCAGTAATGTTCCCCCACACCCCGCCTAATTTCCTCACAGGCCCCAGTGATGTCCCTAGAACTCCCTGTGATGTCCTGCACAGCCCCCCTGTAATGTCCACAGAGCCCCCTCTAATGTCCCTCACTAAGAATACCCCCCACATTTCCCAGTAATGCCCCCCCAATGCCCCCTAATTTCCTCACAGGCCCAGGAATGTCCCCAGAGCCCCCTGTAATGCCCCCCACAGCCCTCTATGATGTTCTCCAGAGCCCCGACTAAGAAGTCCCCCAAAGCTCCCTGTAACATCCCTACAGCCCCAGGGATGTCCCCAGCGCTCCCTGTAGCCATCAGCAATGTCCCCCACATGACTAAGTCGTCTGACTGTGCCTCTCTCCCCTCCCCCACTGCATAATAAAAAAAACAAAAAAAAACACTGCCACTCACCTCAGTCTCCTCAGGCTTGTCGCTGTTCTCTGCAGGACCGAGTCGCGGTGACGTCATCACCCGGCGTCTCCTGCTCCTGGCAGCTGTACTGAGCTGCTTGAAGCAGGAGATGCTGTGTGACTGTCTCTCCTGCTCCCTCTAGTGGAGAACGGAGCCAATGGCTCTGTTCACCATTACAGGGTACAGAGAGGGGAAATCTGCCCGGGCAGCAGGAGAAGTGTCCTGCTGACCCGGGACATTCGGGGCACAAGGCAAAAGATCCGGGGCACAGGCCCCGGATCTTTTGACCTAGCGACGCCCCTGCCGTACACCATAGTATAAAAAAGTTATTAGCGCCAGAATTTGGCAAAATCTAAAAAATTATTTTTGTACAGGAGGTTTTAATTTTTGTAAATGTATGAAAACATTATAAAACCTATACAAATGTGGTATCCTCTTAATCGTACTGACCCAAAGAATAAAGTAGACATGTCATTTGGGGCGCTCAATGAAAGACGTAATATCCAAGCCCACAAGAAAATGGCGCAAATGCGTTTTTTCACCATTTTCATTGCATTTGGAATTTTTTTCCCGCTTCCCAGTACACGGCAGGGAATATTTAATACCATCATTATGAAGTGCAATTTGTTACACAGAAAACAAGCCATCACACAGCTCTTTACATGTAAAAATAAAAAAGTTATACATTTTTGAAGGTGGGGAGTGAAAAATGGACATGAAAAAACAGGAAAGGGCCCGGTCCTTAACCGGTTAAAGACAACCTGCAGAGAGGCTTTATACGCAAATCCTCTTCTCCGGCTGGCGCAAACTTCTTTTTCGTGATCAAGAGGGATGCTCTCTCACTATTGCAGGCTTAACAAGGTCACGGTTAAAAAACGCTACCCCCTGCCGTTGATCACGGAGCTCTTTGACTGCCTGCACAGTTCCAAGGTCTTTTCCAAGCTGGACCTTTTTAGGGCCTAAAACCTGATCCGGATCCACAAGGGTGACAGATGGAAGACAGCTTTTAACATTTGTGATGGACATTTTGAGTACCTGGTGATGCCATTCGGACTGTGTAATGCTCCAGCTGCCTTTAAGGAATTTTTCAATGACATATTCAGAGATCTGCTGTATACGTGTATCGTGTTCCACCTAGACGACATCTTGGAGACCCACCAGTCCCACGTACGGTAAGTTCTTGGCCTCCTTCGGGCTAATCGTCTCTACACCAAGCTCGAGAAATGTCAGTTTCACCAACAGTACCTTCCTTTCCTCGGCTACATAATCTCTGACAGAGGCCTCCAGATGGATCCTGCTAAACTGGCAGTTCTACAGTGGCCACGCCCAAAAGGCCTACGTGCCATACAGAAGTTTCTGTGTTTTGCATATTATTACCGGCATTTTATTCCACATTTCTCCACTCTGGTGTCTCACATCGTGGCGCTCACCAAGAAGGGTGCCAATCCCTGCCTCTGGTCCTCGGCGGCTGAAGAAGCCTTCTTAAGGTTGATGTCCGCCTTTAGCCTCGACTCCAGTTCTCTCTAGTCCTGACACGGAGAAACCTTTTCATCTTGAGGTTGACGCATCCTCTGTAGGTACTGGGGCGGTGCACACCCAGAAAGGGTCTAAAGGTCGAACTCTCACTTGCAGCTTTTTCTCTAGGACATGTTATCTCTGCCATTTCATCTCTGCCCATCAAGATGACTGGTCATATCTGCTACCATAGGGTGAGTTCTCTTATGGTTCCCTGGACTCAGAGTGTGCTGGAGCAGCTCCTTTCTTTGTGGCCTATGGACAAATTCCTCATCCTCCTCTTTCTCTTTCCAGCCCCTTGGATGTCCCTGCGGTAGAGGAACTGGTACAAGACCTCAAATCTATATGGAAACAGACTTGCCAATCCCTCCTCCGAGCCTCTGCCCGCACCAAGAACCAGGCTGATAAGGAGCGTAGGAATCCTCCTGTCTTCTCTCCGGGTGACAAGGTGTGGTTATCTACTAGAAATGTCCGACTGAAAATTCCTAGCTACAAGCTTGGTCCACGCTTCCTTGCTTCCTTTGAGGTGATTGTCTGCTGATTCTGTACTTCGACATTGGCTGCCACTGCGGACAAATCGCGCCTGTGGAACAACCTGGTGGCATCCCACCGCAGCAAGACCATCCTGTTTTGCGGCGGGCTCTGGTGAAGACCGGTTGCTACTTAGATTCCGGTCCCAGGTGTTGGCTTGTGTCATTATCCGTGGTGGTCTTTGTGATGAAAGGCAAATTAATGTGATTATCTTAATAGGCTTTCTATGGTTTGGCAGAACTTATTGGCCATGGTGGCACTCTCCACAGGAGCGTAACTAGGAGAGGCAGGGCCCCATACCAGACCCCCTCAGAAGTGCCCTGGCACTACAACCAACATTGTGCCCATCCTCCCCTCCCCTAGCATGGAGAGACCGGAGCTGCCATAGTGCCGATCACAAGGCAATCCTCAGCAGAGGATTGTAACAGAGGAAAGAGAAGGAGCCACAGGGAACCCCACATGAATAACACCCTGCCTGAGGAGGGAGGGAGAAGGGGCAGAGGGAGACAGCTTAACCCCTGCTTCATCACCCTTGCAACATTAACCCTCAGCAGCCCATAACTCTTAGATCAAAGCTCTGTGACAGGCTGGAGACAAGTTTCCCAGAAACTGCAGCTGCCTTGAACTGTGCACAGGTCTGCCACCTGCTGGTCATTTTTGGTTACAGCATTTCAAGGGAAAGCCAAGTGCACAGTTTTATATTACCACTACCCTAAAAATACCTATATATAATGCCTTATAATCCGGTGCGCCTTATAGTCCTAATGCGCACATATCCCTAGTCCTGCAGTTCTGCTGTCCCCTCTCCTGCCATTTCTTATCTGAGTTGCCACCACAGCAGTGTCACGTGCATGCCGGCGCCGATGCGCCACAGTCCAATCGCGTGCGCCAAAATCCCGGGGCAATACAGGGAAAATCGGCACACAGCGGAAATATTCGGGTAACACGTCGGGAAAATGCGAATCGTAAATGACCTCCAATATGGCATTACAGTATAGCTAGCCATCAGCTACAGTGGTACCATCAATCGCTAATAAGCAACAATTTACAATGACAGCAAAGTGGATTGGATAAAAAAAAATGGTCATGGTCACATGGTCACTGCAGCATGTCAATTATTCAACTGTGTACTAATCTCCAATCCTAATATCTCAAATCCTAAAAAGGCTTTAAAAATTATGCAAATTAAACTAAGGAACTCGGGGTAATTTGTATAATTTTTAAAGCTTTTTTTTTTTTTTTTTTTTTTTTTTTTTTAAAAAGGTGCAAATAAGTTAAAATAAGAGATGATCCTGCCAGAGGTGGCACACACCGGATTGTAAGTGTTCTTGGTTTACAATTCTTGATTCTGATGGTAAACAGAAGAACACATGCAATCGGCTTCTTTTGCACCACATAAGTCAATAGAAATAAAGTCCCAAACTACAACCAAAACCCACTATCAATTGTACCAGCGTCATGAGGACAACAATACCGTAGAATACAGGTGGAAAAATTGAGATTATCATTGATTGTCATTCTCCTGAACCAGAAAAATCAGTGGCCTGGCGCAGGAGCTCCAATGATGCTCCAGCCCTGTAGACACCTTTTCCCTCCTCCTGTTAAAGTGGCATAACGCTTTTATTTTTTGGTCTACAGAGCTGATTGATGGCTTGTTTTTGCGGGACATGTAGTACTTTGCTCCAGTATAATTTAGAGAAGATATGTTTTCTTGATCACTTTTTATTTAATTTTTTATGGGATGAAATAGGTAAAAAATTGAGTTCATTGTTCGGATTAATATTGATGTATTTTTATTTTATGGGTTGTTATGGACCCTGTGATACTGTATGTGTAGGGATTGTGTTATAATTTTGACCTTTTTTCAAATTACATGTCCTTTTATGTGTTAATGGGGATCTTACAGGCAGTGCCTGCAGACCAACCGGAGGTCCTGATCGTCCCTGAGGGCTGCCATCACAGCAATCGGTGGGGTGGGGAGCCATCGTTGGGGAGAGATCACGAGCAGACAGTTTAAATGCCGTGGTCGTGACGACGTAGAGACGTCCCTATGTGATTTTAGAGCTTTTTTCTAATAAAGTGGATTTTATTTTTCACACCGGGATAATGGACTCTTCGTTTACATTTTTGGATCTTTCCCACTTGTTCTCACGCAGTACGTCCACGCTCAGCTATTCATATCATCGGCACAAGGAAGTGGTGAGCTGAACTTTTATAACCCTCATAACTAGTTTATGAGGGTTTTGATCCCTCATCATGTCATTAGGCTTCCTGAAAGTCATACTTGGTGTTAAGGGAGCTACCTTAAAAGGTATCTAAAGAGACATGATTTTCCTTTTCCCATCCTGGAAAACTTATTTGCATATTTTTCCCAAATCCCCTGTGGAGCGTCAATGATGATAACGCTGACACCTATAATTGGCAAAGTTTCCGTAAGATTTCTTTTCCCAGAATCCCCTGTGGAGCGTCAATGGTGATAACGGTGACACCTATAATTGGCAAAGTTTCCGTATCACCGTATCAAAATTCTGTATCAAAATTTGCATATTTTTCAATTTTTTTGGACTTTTTTTTAATCCTTATAATTCTGAAACTGTCAACTAATTAAAACATACCTTTTATTGGTTTATATGAGATATAGATGTGAAATTAACTTTGGGGTATTAAAAACACAAAACATGTGTAGTCTGATAATAATCTTCTCAAAGTTATGAATGTATTAGTGCGACAAATGCCGGTCACCACTCGCACTTAAAGGAAAACTACCACTTGGGTAGTGGTGATTTAAACCATTTATGCTTATAGTTCGGGTGTTAGTAGTCTGTTAAGGGAAAGGTTTTCGGTAATCTGGAAATAGCGTCATTCTGGAGAAAAACTACTTTTAAAAATATGCGCTGGGCGCTCCAGTGCACATAACACAGGGGGCCTGGCGCTTCTTCATTTACTATTTCTGCATGCCTCCATTCTTTGATTCACGTCAGATGCGGGTGCCCGACAGTGATGTACACATGCACGATGATGGTGACATCAAACGGCTCTCCGGAAGACTTGCGCATGTGCTGTGTACATTGCTATCAGGCAGCCGCTTCTGCTGGCTTACTTCCTCGAGTCTTCCCAGGAGCCCGATGACCACTGCCATTCCCTCCCACCAGCTCTCGGGCAGTTGGGTGGGAGGGAGTGGTAGTGAATCAAAGAATGGAGATGGAGGCGTGCATAATTAGTAGATAAAGAAGACCACCTTTGTTATGTGCACAGGAGCCCCCAACACTAGTTATTTTTTAAAAATAATTTTTAAAAGTAGTTTTTCTCCAGACTGATGCTATTTAAAGCTTTTAAACCTATACAAACTCTTTAAGCTACCGTATATACTTGAGTATAAGTCGAGTTTTTCAACACACAAAAATTGGTGCTGAAAAACCTCACCTCGGCTTATACTCGAGTTAAGAAAATAAACAAACAGTGTACCCACCTTCCGGCGCCCTCTGGCAGGTCCTCTTCTATACAGCGATGCTCCGGCATCGGCTCCATGTCCCCGTGCCGTCCGTTGCAGGGATCGCAATGTCAGCTGTCCTCTGATGTTTTACTATATGCAGCGATATCGGCACACACTATGATGTCAGCGAGTAGCTGACATCATGGTGCCTGCGACAGACAGCGCAGAGACATGGGGTCGATGTTGGAGCATCGCTGTATAGAAGAGGACCTGTCAAAGGGGCATTGGAAAGTGAGTACATTGTTTGTTTTTTTCTTACAGGAATTATATTGGGGGCAGGGGCTGCAGGCTATACTAGGGGGGCTGGCAGGCTATATACTAGGGGTCTGGCAGGCTATATACTAGAGGGGGCTGGCAGGCTATGTACTAGAGGGGTCTGGCAGGCTATATACTAAAGATGGCTGGCAGGCTATATACTACAGGGAGATTGCAGGCTATATACTACAGGGGGCTTGCTGGCTATATACTGGGGAGGCTGTAACCGATGCATTTCCCACCCACGGCTTATACTCGAGTCAATAGGTTTTTCCATTTTTTTGTGTTAAAATTAGGGATCTCGGCTAATACTGGGGTTGGCTTATTCTCGAGTGTATACAGTATTTAAAACTTTTCTATTACAGACTACTAAGCCCTCACCTGTAAGTATAAATAGATCAAATTACCACTACCAAAGTCGTAGTGTTAGGGTAGGATTTAAGATGTCCTCTTTTAGTGTGTGTTGGCTGTGTTTCTAATCAATAAGCATGCAAATAATGACTCAGACAAATTGCTGATGCAAGACTTCCTAATGCTGTTGCCCTAGGCAAAAATCAGCACTGCGCAAGCTTTATTTGGTTTCATAAAACTATATAGAAAAATGGGAAAGAAGCAGAAGAGGGAGGAGAGTTCCCAGCTTATGAAGTCTCTTGATTGGAGAACTTCCCTGCTATCACACATTGACGTCAGGTACGCATTCCTTAGCTTCAAAACTTTTCTGTCTCAGCCCCATCTTGAGTTCATTGTTTCTATTACAGTACTTTTTAGGAAAATAAGACAAGTAGAAATGATAGGATTTGATCTGTCAGCTAAGTTTACCTTAACAGCAGTTTTCCTTTAAAACTAAACTTTATAATATATAGAGCAAGGTGTCAGGCTTCAGGGGTAGTGGACCCACTGGACTACCGCGGACAATGACACAAGCAGACACCTGGTACCAGAGTCTTAGTGGCACCTGGTGTTCACCAGAGCCTGCAACAAGCGAGTTGGATTTGCTGCGGCGTGGTACCATCAGGTCGTTCCACAGGAGCGACTTTATCCGCTGTGGCAGCCATGGCAAGGTACAGAGGACAACCAGACTTTGTCACCTGTAGCGAAGATAGGAGAAGACCCGTGTTTCTTATCAGCCTAGAGCTTGGTTCCAGCAGAAGCCTAGAAGCAGCAAGGAAGGTCTGCTCCTAAATGGACCTAAGATCCTGTACCAATTCTTCAACCGCAGGGACGTCAGAGGACACAGGTACAGGAAATGGAGGGTATGGATGCAGTGCATAGTTGATGAAGAAAGGTGCTGAGTCTAGGGAGTTATAGGAAAACTCCACTCATGGCAACAGAGAGGACCAGTTGTCCTGACGGGCCGAATCAAAATGGCAGAGATAGCAGCCCAGAGTCTGGTAAACTCTTTCCTCCTGACCATTAGACTGTGGGTGGAAGAAAAGTCCAACTTTACTTGTAACTGGTTACACAGTGAATGCCAGAATTTGGAGACGAACTGAACCAAATCAGAAACGATGTGCTGGGGAAGTGCTTGGAGCCGGAAGAAGTGATAGAAGAAGAGACTGGCAAGACGTGGAGCAGACGGTATACCTGGAAGTGGGACAAAATGGGACATTTTGGAAAAAAGGTAAGTTACCACTCAGATGACGGTATTGCCCGAGGAAACGGCAGAAGGAGACAGCAGGCTTGAGACGAGACGGCTTAATCCAGCACAGGAAGCGCAGGAGGCCACAAAGTCCTCAATATCCTTGACCAGATCTGGCCACCAGTAGAATCGGTATGCAAAGGCGACAGAGCGCTGCTCCCCAGGGTACCAAGCCACACGTGAGCAATGTAACCCTGCGCATGCTCAGTGTGTCACAGCCGGGTCCTGCCAGAAGGCAGGACTCGGCTCCCGGAAGGAGGATCGCGCAGCCCCTGGCACTGGCAGTCCCAGGGCTGCGATCGGAGCAGCGGACCCCCCCTCCGATCGCGGGTGTTAGAGGCAGGTGTCGGCTATAATATATAGCCAACACCCGCAGCTTCTGGCGCTGGCTCCGTTCAGGAGCCGGCGCCAGAAGCTTGACGTACTATTACTGCATTTTGCGGGAACACACCTCCCGCCATGCAGTAATAGTACGTCAAATGTCGGGAAGGGGTTAAAACCAACACTTTAAAAGGGACACAGATAGAACAATGGCTCCAGCAGATATTAGTACAGTAAGGAGAGTTCCTCCCTGCTGTACTAAGCCACCACTGGACCGAAACAATGGTAATTCCCTGTAAAATAAAAAATAGATAATTTACACTGGAGCTTGCGATGCATGACATCTCGTCCAGCACTCTGGCAGCTGCTTTCTTCTGCACATGCCTGAAAGCTGGCACCCTCAGGTGGGAAGAAGCCAGATCCTGGTAGCACATTAAAAAGAAGAAGCCGAGTGCTGGACGAGATGTCATGCATTGCAAGCTCAAATGTAGATTATCTATTTTTTAAAGGGAATCACCATTGTTTTGGTCCAGTGGTGGCTTAGTACAGCAGGGAGGAACACTCCTTGCTGTACTAATGACTGCTGCAGCGATTGTTCTATCTGTGTTCCTTTATACATATTGTATGGCTCTCTCAGAATTATATTTTAAAATATGTGGCGCTTATGGCTCTCTCAGGCAAAAAAGTTCCTGACCCCTGGTATAGCACGTAGTCCTACAGGACAAGGCCAATGAAGAACAGCAGATAGCTTGGCCGGATCCATCTGGAGGCCTCTGTTGGAGATAATGTAGCCGAGAAAAAGAAGACTACACTGGTGAAACTGGTACTTTTCAAGTTTGGCATAACGGCGATTGGTCCTTAGGCGACTGAGGAACTGCCGTATGTGAGACTGGTGGGACTCAAGATCCAGAGAGAACAACAGAATGTTGTCAAGATAGACCACTACACAGGTATGTAGTAGATCCCTGAAGATGTCGTTGAAGAATTCCTGGAAAACGGCAGGTGCATTGCAAAGTCTGAACGGCATCACCAAATACTTGAAGTGTCCATCGCTAGGAACGTATGAACCCCCTCTGCAGGTTTTCTTTAACGTAATCCCGTGGGAGATCAACAGGGTCATAGGGGCGGTGAGGCGACAAAGTCTCAGCTTACTTCTTAGAAAAGACGTCAGCGAATTCCTGATAGCAAGCTGGGAGACCCTCTAGAGGCTTGGGAGCCACAGTAGAGACCATGACAGGTACTGGATGAGGAACCACCATGCAGCGGGACCATGCAACAACGGAATACCCAGCAGGAGGGGTGAGGTGGAGCGAGGCAGTACATAGAAGTACAGTCTCTTTATTTAGGACTCCAACTTGCAGTTACAAGGGCTGTGTGCGGTACCGGACTGGGTCAGAGAGAATCTGTCCACTGACTTAGGAGATGACCAGGGGCTTCTAGAGACAGACCACTGGGATGTGATGCTGAGAGATCAGAGCAGCATCCACAAAGTTTCCTGCAGACTCGGAGTCCAAGAAGGCACACACTTGAAACTGGCTACCTGTGCCAACACTGAGAAAGATGGGAATGTTCAGCCATGGAGAAGCTTTATGCACTAAGGACTTAAGGATGCTTCTCCCAAGAACCGTAGGTGCGAGGACGGAGTGGACAGGCTTGAAGAAAATGTTCTGGGCTGGCACAGTAGAGGCAGAGGTTCTCATGACGTCGTCTGGAGCGTTCCTGGGGAGAAAGTCGGGCTCCGTCCACCTTCATTAGATCCTCTGCAGCAGGCATGGCAGAAGGCTGTAGCGGCCTTTGGAAGGCAGGTGTCAAGCGAGGCAAACGTCGAACCCCGGCTCACAGTTGCTCGAGACATCTCTTCAGCTCTTCAGTGCTCTCCTTAAACTGAATATCAATCCAAATGGCCAGACTGATGAGACCACTCAGAGTAGACGGCAGGTCTCGTGCAGACAGTGCATCTTTAAGTTGTCCCGAAAGTCCCTTTTTAAAGGTTTTAGTCAGGGCTGCATCATTCCAGGTGAGTTCAGGGGCCAGGGTACAGAACTAAACTGCATAGTCACCAACAGACGAGTCACCTTGAAGCAGGTTGAGCAGTGCAGTCTCAGCTGAAGACACCCATGCAGGTTCCTCAAAAACGGACTGGATTTCTGCAAGGAATGCTGTGAGAGTAGCCGTGATCGGATCTTCTCTGTCCAAGAAAGGAGTAGCCCAGGCCAGGGCCTTCCTGGAGAGGGGGCTGATGATGAATGCCTTCTGAGACCGTTCTGTGACAAATTGAGCCGGAATAAGCTCAATGTACAGGGAGCACTGGGTAATAAAGTCCCTGCACAACTTGGGGTCTCCATCATACTTTGACAGCATGGAGAGTCTCAACCTAGGTTAAGCAGCAGGTGCGCTAACCGGAGTAGCTGGAGGGGCAGCAGGAGCATGACGCTGTTGCTGAATAGCCATCAGTTGCTGCCACATGGCGATGATTTGACCAAACTGTTCACCCTGCGTGGGAATCTGCTGGGACTGCTGGACCACAACAGTGGTAAGATCAGCCAGTTTAGACAGCGGGACCTTGGCGGGGTCCATGGCCGGAACTTACTGTGTTCAGGGGTAGTGGACGATGATGCAAGCCGACACCTGGAACTGGAGTGTAAGTGGTACCCGGTCTTCACCATAGCCTGTGGCAAAGTGGGTTGGATAAGAGGGGGTCTGTCAAGAGGATGCCCTGGGGCGCTGGGGCACATGAAGGATCACGAGTGAGGCTGCGACCCAAGACGTGGGGCGCAGGAGCACCCGTGACGAAAGGGGAATTGTAAATGTATGCTCCCCCAAGAGGATAACGTAGGTATTCCATTAATGTTATTTTCATAAGTGAACACAAACAAATGGGGACCAAACTTTAGCAATACAATAGTATATCTCGCTACACACATGAACAACATCCAAATGAAAAACTTACACAAAAGCATGTGTCAAGTAACAAAAATGTTTTTATTCTTTATTAATGAATAATGCATGTAAAACAACTCAAACTAAAAATTGAAAACAATTAAAAAGAGGGACAACAGACAAGCCGTGACCCTATACCAAAGAAACGCAGAAGGAACAAGGGCACCTGATAATGCTGATGTCCTCCGAGCCCTGTGATGAGCACTGTCCTGGAACCCAGAAACCAATACACAAAATATGGTATACATATATCAGGTAGATAAAAAGAGGTGATGATCGATGAGCACACCTATAACTTAAATAAATTCCCATAGACAGGTAGGCAAACCAGAACCCTATGGAAGAGGTTGAAAATCGGAAAACCTGCAATGTGTAAATAATTACCAAATGGACAGGACAGTGACCAGAACCAGGGTTCAGTGCGTCCCACGCGTATCGCCGTGAACTGTGACTTCCTCAGGGGTGCCTGATGAGTAAAGTGCCGGTGCATAAATACCTGTAAATTAGTGAAGTAACGTCTGCAGCTGTGGCCCACCGTGCAAGCAACATGGCGACACCCATGAGCAAGATGCTACAAGATCTTGCGAGAAGTAGTACTACATCACTTCCGGTGTCTAAGATTAACAGCTCGTTGGAGTCAAATAACCAACTGCATGATCATAAAATACAGGTTTAAAAAATAATCAACAGAGAAAAATATTTATGTCAGCAATTACTTATAAGGAAGTGAATATATAGACCTGAACAAGATACCCATATGCATAATGCATGGAAAAGAAAAATAATAATAAGTAAATGAATATATAGAGCATCTATCAACGAATCAAATATTGTCAGTGATATCAAAATACATACTATCTAAGAAACACGCACACAACCCAAAAACCCAAAGAGTAAAAAAGACAGAAATAGAAAAGTATAGAAAATGGTGTATAGAGTACCGAAACACACATCCAGGGGGAGGTGTGAAACAAGTGTGTATGTGGAAGTGTGTGTGAATATGTTGAAGAAAGAGAACAAAAAAAAGTGACGAGACAGACACGGAGCGGGAGGAAAAGCGACAAACAGTAAGAAATAGGCTGAAAAAAGGGCTGAAAAAGGAAAGAGGGAAAAAGGTGCCAGTGCAAAACATTAAGGAGTCACAAAAAACAAAACTGAGGGTGACCCATGAGTGCAAAAAATGGGGAACCCAGAAAAAGCAGACAAACCAATGGTGAATAAGGGGTGAACTCACTGAAAACTTCTTATAAAAGCCAGAGAAAAGCATGTCTTCATTAATCCCCTGAGGAGCCTGTGATGCCAGATTAAAGATTCATTTGGCCTCTAGGCGAAGTAGGGCAGATCACCTCCACAAATATTCAGTTGTGCCCTTTCAAGGCCTACAACTCTTAGACCCACTGGATTACTGCGGAAATGTTTTGCCACTGTTGACAATTGTTTCCCATTCGCAAAGTCCTGTTCCTCATTGTGAATTGTGGAGATGTGTTGTTTCTGAATGCGTTTTCGTAATTCCTGTATGGTTTGACCCATGTAAACTTTAGGGCAAGGGCAAATCAGGCCATAAACGACATGCCATGTCCAACAATTAACGTAAGAACGGAGTTGAATATTCTTCTGATTTCCTGGATTCTGGAAGTTATCGCCTCTCAATATTAAGGGACAGACCGTACACTCACCACAAGGGTACAAGCCAATTTGTGTCTGTGTCCCAACATTTGAGCCGGTCGCTGGAAGTGACTTTTTGTTAAAGAGTCTTGCAAGTTCCTCGTTTGGCGAGCGATCATCTTGGGTTTCGAAGGAATGTGTATTTCTAGTCTTGGATTGCTTTTTAAGATGCCCAAATTTTTCTGCAATAAATGTATCCCTTCTAGAGGTACTGCTTGCACCTATCACTTAGAAATCACTTTCTTCGGATTAGCCCGGTCCCGAAACCGGTGTCAGATGTTTAGAATGAAGGGAAAACTCCTTCTGTGTGCTGCAATTTCTTTTAACTTGTAAAAACTGTCCAGCAGGGATTCCGTTTTTCATATGGCGTGGGTGGAAGCTTGTATAGTGAAGAAGGCTGTTGGTCACGGTCTCCATTCTATACAAGATCGTCACAATATTCTTCTGGTGGATAAAGATTTTCAAATCCAGGAAATTGACCTCTGGGAATAAACCAGAGTTAGCTTTATCTGGTACAAGTTGGCATTCAATTCTTCTATGAAATTAAGACAGGCCTCCACCAGGCACCTCCAGACAATGAGCACGTCATCGATGTAGCGAAACCACCCGACGTTGTGCTGCCGGAAGGCCTCCGATGGGTACACGCTGGTCTCCTTCCACCTTCCCAAAACAGGTTGGCGTAGGAAGGAGCACAGCGTGCACCCATCGCAGTGTCCGAGACCTTTCTATAGTAGGTTCTATAGTAGTCGAACATAAAAAAATTTCTGTCGAAGGACAAAGCCTAACAAATCCAAAAGAAATTAAACAGTGTTATTGATACCCACCTCGTGTATAATAACGATTCTACATCCATGGAGATGATCCACACCTCACGTTAATTAACGTAAAAACCAAATTCTCCAATTGGGTAAACAGATGTGACGAATCATGGATGTACGACGTCAGTCCCAGGACATGTCCCTGTAAAAAGAAGTCAAGGTAAATACACGCCTTTTCACAAAGGCTGCCAATCCCCACCACAATAGGTCTTTCCGGGGGGTTTTCCATTGTCTTATGCACCTTTAGCAACAGGTCAAAGGTGGGTGTAATGGGTGTCTTGACCAGAAGGGAATCCTTCTCCCGTCGGGTTATGATACCAGATTTTCATGCTACATCCACCAGACGGTCCAATTTGGCCTTAAAGATCATTGTGGGATCTGAGGGCAAAGCAGAATAATATTTGAGGTTGAGGTTAATATTTGAGTGGCCTCCATGGTGTACTGTTCAGTTGGCCAGAGTACCACATTACCGCCTTTGTCAGCCTCCTTGATGACAAATCTAGAATTATTGCGTAAATTGTGGATTGTCTGTCGCTCTATTTGGGTTACGTTCTCAGGTCATGGACATCTCGAACCATACAAAAATCTGTATGGCCAAAAACGGCCGCAAATTAGGGGTAATCTGTGAGGAAATGCGTGGGGTAAAGTGTGGCCTACCTGTTGGATTGGGTCATTCCTGTTCGTTTCCCCTCAAAAGGTCCAGTAGATCCATAAAAGTCCTGCGATCCGGGTCCGGCATGGGATCCATGAATGACGGCTGGTGATACAAGAGTTTAAAGGCAAGTTGTCTACAATAGAGATATATCCTTCACCAAAGTGAATTTATCCAATCTCTGCATGGGCGAGAAGCTCAGGCATTGCCCAACACTCATTTTTCCACATCTGATAAAACATGCGTCGACAGATTAATTATTTGCAAAACCTGCTTACCTGTATTTACTGGTCGTTCTTCTTGTTCTTCTGGCGTCCCCGCTTGTAGCTCGGTGACCAACGATTGCATAATTCTCTATTTCAGGTATTGGCTGTATTTCCTTCCGTGGGACCCAGATCGCCCTCTGATCCGCTTTTGTCTGAGGATAAAAAAATCGCTCGACACAATGCAATCACTGTGAAATTTGTTATCCAAAAAACGAGCCATCACATAGCTTTTTAGGTGTAAAAATAAAAAAGTTATAGATTTTTGAAGGTGGGGAGTGAAAAATGGAAATGAAAAAACGGGAAAGGGCCCGGTCCTCAACCGGTTAAGTTGAATGAAGACAAGGTAAAAATAAGGTCGTCACGTACTCCGAATATTCTGCTGTGTGATGTTCGTCGGTCCCGATGATCCACTTGCGGCGTGTACCGTGTGGCTGTGCCGGTCTCTTTTCTTTCCGACTCGGAAACTGGATCCCAGTTCTTTTCGTTCCGCAGCGGTACGTGGAAGAAGAGATACAGGACAATAGTGCAACACAGCTTCTATTTAAAAAGGTATACTTTATTCTTATACTCACAAGGATTTATCTTTAAAAGGGCCTTAAGTAAAAAACTCTCATGCATGTTCGGTGTTATCTACCCGACTCGCCGTGCATGCATTGTGGCTTTTTATAGCTCAATGTACAACGTGCTAATTTTGAAGAAGAAACATATCAAAATATCTATACTCTATATATAATTGAAACATATTGCAAAGTGTCCCGTTAAAGTGTTAGTGCAAAGTGCAGTGGCAAATAGCTATATAATTACAGAGGCCAATGGTAAACATACGACTTTTTGTGAAAAAAGTGACTTTTTGTAAAAAAACATGCTAAGACAGAGAAGAAGTGGTGAGCAATTAGAGAAAGCGTTTGATTTCAAATTCTGCATTTAAACCATAGGGGAGTAGTGTTTTTAGTTGAAAAATCCAAAAGGATTCTCGCTGGTTGATTTTTTTCTCTATATCTTCTCCTCTCCAATGGGGGGATACATGTTCTATAGCAAAAAAGGAAATGCCTTTAGGGTTCTTGTCATGGCATTTTGCAAAATGTGCGGATAAAGAGTGATCAATTTTACCTTTTTTAATATTCCTAAGGTGTTCTCCTATACGCATTTTTAAGTTTCTCACAGTTCTTCCAATATATTTTTAACCGCACGGGCATATAATCATGTAAATGACTCTAGTTGAGTCACATGTAATGAGTTGTTTTATGTCATACATTTTTTTGTTATCAGAGGATGAGAAATTGTGTGTACCCCCTGTGTTTACTTTACCTATACTTTTGCATTCTTTACATCTTGAGCAATTATAAAAGCCAGTGTGTGATTTCTCCGACATATGTGAATTCTTGTTG
Source organism: Engystomops pustulosus (assembly GCF_040894005.1). Taxonomy (NCBI): domain Eukaryota; kingdom Metazoa; phylum Chordata; class Amphibia; order Anura; family Leptodactylidae; genus Engystomops; species Engystomops pustulosus. The sequence goes on along the minus strand of NC_092419.1, from coordinate 75,303,184 downwards.
AGACTACTATGTACAATGTGATCTTTTAGATTTTGTGATCTACGGTGGATTATTTTTGGCTCATCCAACTTATGTCCTATTATAGGGTCATGTTGTAAGATATGCCAATGTTTTTTGATAATCCTTCTTATTTTGTGTGAATCCCGAGTGTGGTTAGTGATAAAAGGAAAGATCAGTTTATCTTTTGTCTTCTCACTTATCTTGCTATGACTATTATTCACTTCTACTAATGATGTGATGTTTTCTAGTTCTATTTCTCTACGTGCTCTATCGATATCCTCGCTACTATAGTTACGTTCTAAAAATCTGTCCCTCAAGAGTGTTGCTTGAACTTCATAATCTTTTTCTTTAGTGCAGTTTCTTTTTATTCTTTTAAACTGCCCTTTTGGGATGTATTTTAGCCAGGGGGTGAAGTGACAACTGTTAAAATCTATATAACTATTGCAATCAGTCTCTTTGAAGTGAGTTTTTGTATAAATTCTGCTATCCTCTTTAATCAACTCTAAATCTAAAAAACAAATATTGGTCTGACTAAAATTGTAAGTAAAAGAAAGATTAAAATCATTCGTATTTATGTACAGTATAAATTCTTCTAATCATTTTTGTGGACCTTGCCATACAATTACAATATCATCTATGTACCTTTTGTACAACTTTAGGAATTTCTCATAGGGGTTGTTATTAAAAATGAATCTGTCTTCCCAGGTGTCCATATACAAATTGGCATAACAAGGGGCGAATTTAGCCCCCATTGCCGTTCCTGACATCTGGAGAAAAAACGTATCATCAAACCAAAAATAATTTTTATATAGGCCGAATTTCATAAGGTCTATGACAAAACATTTTTGTTCTTCGGGGACTTTTTGGTCTTTATTTAAAAATTCGGTAGTTGCAGCTATGCCCTGCTGATGTGGTATGCACGTATATAAGGAAGAGACATCGCAGGTGCATAAAATTGTGTTTTTATCCACAACGATATTTTTAATTATTTGTAACAGGGTCCCTGAATCTTTTAAATACGCAGCGGTATTGCATACATATGGTTGAAGGAATTTATCAATGTATTCTGATGCTCTACTTGATATGGAGTCAATACCGGCTACTATAGGCCGTCCCGGTGGGGTCTTTTGGTTTTTATGTAATATAGGTAAGAAATAAATAGTAGGAATTTTTGGAAATTTGGGATTTAGGAAGTTAAATTCTCTCTCATCTATAATTCTGTCTTTTTTTGCTTTATCTAGGATGGTCATTAATTCTTTTTTATATATCTCTGTGGGATTATTTTTTAATTTGTGGTATGTGGTTGTATCGGATAGAATTTTATGCATTTCATCCATATAATAGCCCTTATCCATAATTACCACCACCCACCCCCCTTTGTCGGCCGGTTTTATCACTATTGTTTGGTCCTTTTGAAGGTCCTTTAGGGCCTTCCGTTCCTCATTTGTCAGGTTGGGATGGGGCTTCGATTGTGGCGGGATGTTTTCTAGCTCTTCCGTAACAAGTTGATGGACCTTATGAATTTTTGGATGTCTATGAATACATCAAATTTATTCATTTTTTTTATCAGGGATGTATTTTAAGCTTTTTGAGAGGAGACTAATATGTGCAGTGGATAAAGTTTTCTTGCTTAGGTTAAATATTCCTTTTTCTATGGGATCTACTTGTCTTTTGATCTCTTTGGGGCCATGACGTTCACTTCCATTTTTCTTACCTCCTCTTCTAACCTTTCTAATTTCCTTTTTATTGGTGTAGATTTGTTCTCCTGTCTGGACTCCATAGGTATCCCTTGTAATCTCGCTATTTGTCCATTTCCTCTCTGTTTGTGGGGAAAATTTTTCAGTTCATTAGGGGGATTGTGGTGTGTAGGAACTGGCTCCCTCTCTGCAACCTGTTGTAATGGGGCGTATCTATTGGCAGTCGTAATTGTATTTTGTCTATAATTATCTCCATTGTGTCGTGCATCATTTCTTCTACTATATGGATTATCTTGTTGTGTCTGATACTTATATTTATCATCATGCTCGTTTCCATTTCTTTGTACATTATACCGATTTTCATATCTAGGTCTGTAGTAATTATTATTGTATCCATTGTACAGTTCATTTTCCTGGTACTTATTCCTATAGTCAAAGTTCCTATGGTAGTGTTTTCGATCACTCCTTTCAAACCCCCTATGATAGGTATTCCTATTAGTTCTGTATTGGTTTCTCCCTCTATAGTCTTCTTTTCTATACTCCTGAGTGTTAATGGTTTTTCGTGTGGGTGTTGTAGTAGGATCTTGGTGTGTTGTTGTCTGAATATCCTTCGCTAACTTTTTTTGCCATTCGTAAATTAAGTTGTTCTCATAATCCTTTTTAACTTTAAAATATTTCTGCTGTTTTTTAAAATGGACCTCACTTTCTACTTTTTTTACAACCTTTTGGCATTGATTGGATAGTTCCACATAATCCTCTAGGTTTTTACATGGTTCTAATCTCAAGCAGAGCTCTTCTATGGAGTCATTTATTGATCTTAATTTTTTCTTTCGAATATCTATTATAAACTCCATTATTTTAAAAGAGCACTGATAAAGCAGATTCTCCCACAGTTTCTGATCTTGTGGGTTATTATCTCCATTAAATGGTAAATGCCACCTGAGTCCTTCAGGGATCATTTTTTCTATTATATATTTCTCTAAGGATGCAACATCCCACAAAAGTGTAATTTCCTTCGTTAATAATAATTGTAATTGTTTAAAAATTGTTTCCAAATCGTCTGTTTGTTGTATTTCTATAGGGTCATCTAATTTGTTCATTTCTTTTATCAATTCTTTCTTTGTATGATCCCTGAATGAAAAAATATCCATTTGACCTTCAGTATAAGGAAACAAAAGTAATTTTTTAGCGGCAACTATGAAAGAACACCTATTTCCAAAAGGACCTCCACAACAATGAATAAATCTTAACAGTAATTGGAAAGGGGGTTCAACACAATTGCCTACTAAATGGCGGCGCAAAAGAGGAGGTATCTAAATGACGTAGATGCGGAGGAAAAACCCATAGATTTCTGTTACTCACTTTAGTTGGACGTAATATTCTAGGTGCCAGAATATTTTTAAGCGTCTGAGATCTTTGGAACGTGAGGTGGGGTTTTTTTGGGATGATCTCTCTTAAGTACGGATCATGGAGCAAAACCTCCCAATGCTTATTCAGAATATGCCGAATTTTACGGCTATCCGAGGAGAAAGACGTGATGAAGTTAACATCAACCCCTTCTTGTTGGCTTCTTTAACCCTGGCTTGGAGACAGGTTTCTTGTGACAGTGTCCCTGCTCTTTTTGCGGCCATTTGTATAAGGGTAGATGGATATTTCTTAGCCTTGAATCTTTGGGTTAAGATGTTGCTTTGTTGTGCATAATCAAGATCAGTACAATTCCTACGGATCCTTTTATACTGCCCGAATGGTATATTTGTTAACCATTTTTTGTAGTGGCTACTACCAAAATCTAAATAACTATTACTATCCACCTGTTTGAAGAACGTTTTGGTTTTAATAGTACAATCTGGGGTATGGTATACTATTACATCCAAGAATTCAGCATGGTTATTTGTGATGTTACACGTAAATTTCAGGCCCCATTCATTCTCGTTAATATCACACACAAATCTATTTGCTTCCACTTCACTACCTTCCCAAATAATAAAAATATCATCTATGAATCTTTTGTAGAAATGACATTGTTTTATAACCTTCATGTTTATAGATAATCTGTTCTTCAAATAAGCCAACAAACAATTTGCTGCCCATAGCAGTTCCCCTTTTTTGCAGGAACATTTTATTGAGGAAAGAGAAGTCGTTGTGTTGTAAGATTAGTTGTATGGCCCTTAGGAGAAAATTGGCTTGATGATCACCTATATTGGGGTCCTTGTTTAAGAAATGTGAGATTGCATGTATGCCAAGATCATGTGGGATGTTCGTATATAATGCGGTGATGTCCATAGTAATGAACAAGAAGGATTCATCCCATTTTTTCGTAATGACTTGCCTAATTAGGTCTGCGGTATCTAATAGGAAGGCGTCTAATTTTTTCACATATTTCTGGAGAAAAAGATCTACATAGTGGGACAAATTAGATGTCAGGGAATTTATCCCAGATATAATGGATCTGCCTGGTGGCTTGGTTGTGTCCTTATGGACTTTTGGCAAATGGTAAAACAATGCTGTTGCTGGTTCCTCAATTCTTAAATATAGATATTCCTTCTTATTGAGTACCCCCATAGTTAACCCTTCTTCCAATAGTGAATATAATTCTGTTTTAAATTTAATTGTCAGGTCTGTGTCCAGTCTTAGGTAGAATTCTGAGTCTGATAATAAACGTGTTGCTTCTTGCACATAGTCGTCCCTATTTTGGATGACTATACCCCCCCCCCCCTTTATCAGCTGCTTTGATTACTTAATCTTCTTTAGTGGCCAAGTTTTTGAATGCTGTTCTTTCTTTCATGCTGAGGTTATTTTTCTTAGTAGGGGTGCGGTTTATATTATCTTGTGAGTACATATTGTGGAATTCCGTTGAGACCAGGGTGTAAAAAGTCTCAACGAAATTTCCTTTATGATGTGTTGGATAGAAAGAAGATTTATGTTTGAGACTGGTGTGTACCATAGCTAGTTCTGATATAGCGGGCTCAGAATCTGAGACCACACAACCTGAGGCCACAGGACTTTTCCTTACTATGTTGGTTCCTATCAGGTTAAAATGCCTTTTTAGGGTTAAATTCCTTTCGAACTTATTTAGATCTATGAACAGATCAAACTCATTTGAGCGCTTTGTAGGACAGTATGAAAGTCCCTTTTCGAGAAGCTTAATTTCATACGGGGATAGGGTGTATGACGATAGGTTAAAAATCTTTACTAGATTGCTGTTGCTAGTGCATTTTTCTGTATGGAAAGTTTCTGCAGCTAGTTCTGCTCGGTGGTCTAGATCATTAACTATTTGGTCCTCTTGTTCTTTGGCGTTTCTATAAGGGAATCCTCTTGTGAGGACGGAGTGCCTGGTTCTTTTTCTTCCACCTCTTCTTCCTCTCTTACGGTATTTTTTCTTTTTAGGCTCAGAGGTGGAGCCGGGAACACAGTCTCCTTTAGGACAGGATTGAAAGTGTATTGTTGTGGTGGGGGATTCAACATCTCCCCGGGTAGCCCTAAAAAAGACACAGAGTCATTGAAAGAGTGTGCCTCCGGGTTTCGTATGAACTCAAGCGTGACCTCATTATTGATGTTGCAATTTATGTTTACATTAAGTGGGGTGTAGAACTGTAGCACTGTTTCCTCTGTCGGACTAGAGGACGTAAAGCTAGTGTTATGCACAGTTAGGATGGATATGTTTGGGTCCATGTTGATAAATTTGCCTGAGGGGAGTGTAGGTTTTTACCTAACCATCCCTTGGAGATTAAGTTCTTCTGTAAATGAGGATGGGTTCTTTTGAGTGGAATAGTTAGGGGGTTTAGATGTATTACAGCATGTTGTCTTGGTTCCTCCCGTGGCCACTAAGTTTAGGGATGATTTAAAGGTTCTGGCTTGTATACGATCCCCTTTTTGTTGTTTTGTGTAATTGCTATTACTGGAAGATGGTTTCCTAGCATTGGGGATATTTCTTTTAGTATTGGTTTGTGGCCCTCTATGCCATTTCTTTATGTGTGTGGTGTTAGTAGTCAGAGCGTCTTTGCATTTATCAGCATCCTCTTTATTTTTGGTCCAGTATTTTATGGACCCCGTTCTATAATCTTTTCTATCCCTGTCGAGTTTACCCACCTTCTTTTCTAAAATGTCTTTTTCAAAGACTTCAATTGAGAGTTTGAGTTTCTTATTAAGCTTATTATAGTTATTACTTTGTTCATACGGGCCAAGCTTAGTTAAAATATTATCTATATTTTCTGCAGAGGTTTTTGAGAGAGACAAACGTTTAGTACATAGACATTTCAATAAAGCTAAGGAACAATCATGTAAAATCTTATCCCAATTTTCAATAAACAATGGATCATTTTTAAAGGCTGGTTCAGGCCGTAGGCGCAGGCTGTCATCCTTGCACCAACTGCGCATGCATGTGACATCATCGGCGGTCGCAGACCCTACCGGCGCCCGCTGGCAACATTTTGTGGGTTTTCTGAAGCGCTCAAGGCGCGTTCATAGAAATACGGTATGTCACACCTGTATGCATGTAAGTCTTTTGTTTGTATATATAACACCTAAATTGCATCTGTATTTTATTGCTATGTCCATTATTTGAAAAAGGGTTGTTACTTCTCCTTTGGGTTCTGGCACTGTAAGCGCTCCACGTGCACTCTAGTTTTTCTGTCATTTTCTATATGCATTCCCGTGTGATAAATCGTACATCGCTAACAGTTGGTTTTTTGACTCCAACGCGCTGGAGCGTAGCTGTCAATCATAGACACCAGAAGTGACGTAGTACTACCTCTCTAGAGATCTTGTAGCGTCCTGCTCATGGGCGCCGCCATGTTGCCTGCATGGCGGGCCACAGCTGCAGACGTTACTTCATTAATTTACAGGTATTTATGCACCACACTGTACTCATCAGGCACCCCTGAGGAAGCCGCAGTTCGTGGCGGTACGCGTGGGGCACACTCACTGTCTTGCGGTACGCGTGGTTCTGGTCACTGTCTTGCCCATTTGGTAATTATTTACACATTGCAGGTTTTCAGATTTTTGACCTCTTCCATAGAGTTCTGGTTTGCCTACCTGTCTGTGGGGATTTATCCATTATCAGGTGCCCTTGTTCCTGCGTTTCTTTGGTATAGGGTCACGGCTTGTCTGTTGTCCCTCTTTTTAATTGTTTTTAATTTTTTGTTTGGTGAGTTGTTTTACATGCATTATATATTAATAAGAATAAAAAGCACATGCATTTGTGTAAGTGTATATTATTATATTATATTTATTATGTAGCTACTATGTATTTTATTATATCTCTAACGGTGGTGGCTAGAAATGATTACAGTGGTTACTACTACAATTAACATATACAGGGTTGATCCCCTACTCTAATATTGTCACTGTTACAAATTGGCATTCAATGGTCTCAAAGCACTGTTACTATAGTATTGTTTCCAATATACCTAGTGTGCAACATTATTTTAAATATTATCATTAGTGAAGATAGAATTTGTCCTAAACCAACAATAGATGGCAATAGACTACTATCTAAATAGTGTAGCCTCACAGCTCAACAGCCATATAGCCATCCAGTTCCTTACACTGTACTGAAGAGATGCAACCACATCGAAACAGTGCTGTATACAGTTGAGAATCTGTTCTGGAATAGAAATACTGGTTTGGTTTCAATCCGCATCGTGTCATTAGGCAACCTAAAAGTCATGCTTGGTGTTAAGGGGGCTGTCTTACAAGGGAGCAAAAAAAGCGTGGTTTTCCTTTTCCCATCCTGAAAAACTTATTTGCATATTTTCCCTGTCTGTCTCTCTCTATCTCCCTGTCTATGCCTCTGTCTCTCTACCTGTTTCTCTTTCTCTCTATCAATATCTATCATATTACTTTACACATTACCTCAGACATAAGCTGTCTATATTATATATGTATATTTATTGCCTACAGTAACTAATCGAAGCTCAGAGCTCATATTAATAACCTGTTGCAAAATACAATCTGAGCTGTGAGTAGCTGCTAGAAGCTGAACTGTGATGTATTCCCTACTTCCACAGCAGCCAGTAGACAATGGCAAAATTTGGTGATTATAATTGCAGATTCCTTTAGTGGACATACATACACACATACATCCAGCTTTATATTTTGGATTATATAATGTTGTCAGAAATCTCTGGTTGCAGACTTCTGAACTTGTGAGCCATACCCATGGAAGGCTTTGCTAGAATCCCTTGTTTACTCAGGGCTGGTTATACATTCTCCTGTGACTTGCAGTACATCTCCCTGTTTGGGTTTCTGGACCTCAAACCTTGAACCTGTACTGGTACCCTGAACCCAAGCCTGATCAGGATCCCCAAACCTGTACCTGATCTTGTATCCTGCCTGATGTGAAACTCTGAATCCCTACTCATCTGGAACCCTGAACCTGTCATGAACACTCTCTCCTCCCTGATCCTAAACCCTTAACCTTGTATCTTGCCTAATCCTGAACCCAAAATCTGCCTCTGAGCATTTATTCCATTCCAGCCCTGTACCCATTTTGAAGCCTTTACCCATTGTGTGGCATACAGTGAACACAGGCAGAACATTCTACCTGTGTCGCTAAATCAATTCTATGTTTGCCTCAATGACACCCAAAGAATTGATTGTTTTACCTCTGCTTCAGCCCTGCTTCCCCTTCTTGGTTGAACTTGATGGAATTCTCTTTTTTCGTACATTTATTTAACTATGTATATTGTGAGGTTGTAAAGCAGCTGATATGTGTATTATGCTGTTCTGCAGTAGCTGATATGTCTATTGTTAAGTTCTGTAGCAGCTGAGGCTTAATCAAAAGACAAGCAACAAGCAGGGAATCTTAGTTTTTCCAGACAATTTTGCATGAAAGATTCACTTAAAGATAACTTAAAAAAAACTTAACAGTCGGGCTAGGAGGGACTTCTTAAAAAAAATAAACCTTTATTCAACTCCTCTGCTGCTCGTGGTGGGTGTGCCAGGCCACCAGAAACTGTTGGATTAGAGGTGACATGCCCCAGTAAACAAACAGGGGCATGTCTCCAATGGACCGGGAGGGTTAGAACAGCCCTTCCTAGCCCGTTGCTAAGTTTTCAATTTGTTGGACAACATCTTTAATGCATTGCAACTAGAAGGGGCTGGCTACTCTTTAACATAAATTCTATATGCAGGACGGATTATAGCATATTGGCTGCCTGAGGTGCATATTAAAATGCTGGTCCCTCCCCCACCTACTCCTATTCCATTGCCTGTTCCCTGTCAGTAAGTTCTGAAAACTTTTCTTAACATACTCACAGGCAGGCTCACTGACACGGTGTGACTGACTACAGGTTCTGAGAGTCATTAGTGGCATCTAGTACCTTATAGATGACAATCTTTCCCTCAATAGCCTCTCACACAGCCAATTCAGTTCCCTACAGTGTAGTGAGGAGACCCAAACAGGTCGAGACAGTGCTGTCTACAGTTGGGATTCTGTTCCATCTTGAATAGATATACTGGTTTGGCTTAATCCCACATCATGTTTTTACAGTCATGGCCATAAGTTTTGAGGATGACACAAATGTTAAAGTGTATTGCATCAGGTTTTATAATGGCAATTTGCATATACTCCAGAATGTTATAAAGAGTTATCAGCTCAACAGCAATTAATTGCAAAGTCAATATTTGCCTAGAAAATGAACTTTTTCCCCCAAAACACATTTCAACTTTATTGCAGGTCTGCTTTAAAAGGGGCAGCTAACATCGTTTCAGTGATTGCTAAATTAACACAGGTGTGGGTGTTGATGAGAACAGGGCTGGAGATCAATCTGTCATGATTAAGTAAGAATGCCACCACTGGACACTTTAAAAGGAGGCTGGTGCTTGGCATCATTGTTTCTCTTCTGTTAACCATGGTTATCTCTAAAGAAACACGTGCAGTCATCATTGCACTGCACAAAACTGGCCTAACAGGGAAGAGTATTGCAGCGAGAAAGATTGCACCTCAGTCAACAATTTATCGCATCATCAAAGAATTCAAGGAGATAGGTTCCATTGTTCCCAAAAAGGCTCCATGGTGTCCAAGAAGCACTAGCAAGTGCCAGGACCGTCTCTTAAAAGTGTTTCAGCTTCGGGATCGGGCTACCAGCAGTGTAGAGCTTGCTCAGGAATGGCAGCAGGCAGGTGTGAGGCATCTGCACGCACTGTGAGACTGCGGAGACTCTTGGAGCAAGGCCTGGTGTCAAGGAGGGTAGCAAAGAAGCCACTTCTCTCCAGAAAGAACATCAGGGACAGACTGATAGTCTGCAAAATGTACAGGGAGTGGACTGCTGAAGACTGGGGTAAAGTCATTTTCTCTGATGAATCCCCTTTCCGATTGTTTGGAACATCTGGAAAATAGCTAGTTCGGAGAAGACAAAGTGAGCGATAGCACCAGTCTTGTCTCATGCCACCTGTAAAGCATCCTGCAACCATTCATGTGTGGGGTTGCTTCTCAGCCAAGCGAATCAGCTCTCTCACAGTCTTGCCTAAAAACACATACATGAAAAAAGAATGATACCAGAATGTCCTCCAAGAGCAACTTCTCTCAACCACCCAAGAGCAGTTTGGTGATGAACAATGCCTTTTCCAGCATGATGGAGCACCTTGCCATAAAGCAAAGGTGATAACTAAATGGCTCAGGGAACAAAACATAGAGATTTTGGGTCCATGGCCTGGAAACTCCCCAGATCTTAATCCCATTGAGAACTTGTGGTCAATCATCAAGAGACGGGTGGACAAACGAAAACCAACAAATTGTGACAAAATGCAAGCATTGATGTGCAAGAGAGGACTGCTATCAGTCAGGTTTTGGTCCAGAAGTTGATTGAGAGCTGCCAGGGAGAATTGCAGAGGTCCTGAAGAAGAAGGGTCAACACTGCAAATATTGACTTGCTGCGCATTAACTCATTCTAACTGTCAATAAAAAGCTTTTGTTATTCATAATATGATTGCACTTGTATTTCTGTATGTGATAAAAACATCTGACAAACACACATAAAAGCCAGAGGGCAACAGATCATGTGAAAATATAATATTTGTGTCATTCTCAAAACTTATGGCCATGACTGTAGACTTCTTGTAGGTCATACTTGGTGTTATTGGGGCTGCCTTTCAAGGTAGCAAAAGGAGGCCTTGTTTTCCATTTAACACCTTGGAAAACGTTTTTGCATACTTCCCAGAATTCCCTAGTGGAGCATCAATATGGCTTTAAGTCTCCACATGCCTTTAACCCCTTAAGGACGCAGGGTTTTTCCGTTCATTTCTCGCTCTCCAAATTCAAAAATCCATAACTTTTTCATTTTTACGAGTACAGACCTGTGTGAGGGCTTATTTTGTGCGTAACAAATTTTACTTTCCTGTAATGGTATTTATTTTAACATGCCGTGTATTGTGAAGCTGAAAAAAAATTCCAAAATGTGGAAAAATTGAAAAAAAAACCCAGCACCATCACGTTCTTGTGGGCTCAGTTTTTACGACTTTCACTCTCTGCTCCAAATAACACGCCTACTTTATTATTTGGTTCGGTGCGATCGCGGTGATACCAAATTTATATAGGTTTATTGTGTTTTAATACATTTTCAAAAATTAAACGAATGTGTACAAAAAAGAAAAAAAATGTTTTGTCATCTTCTGAAGCGAATAACTTTTTCTTACTTTGGCGCACGGAGCTGTTTGAGGTGTAATTTTTTGCGAAATGAGCCGACGTTTTCATTGCTACCATTTTGAGGTCTGTGCGACATTTTGATCATTTTTTATTTCATTTTTTATGTGATGTAAAAAGGTGTAAAAGTCGCATTTCGGACATTTGGGCGGCATTTCCCGTCTCGGAGGTCACCGCCGGCCGTAACCGGTTTTATATTTTGATAGATCGGGCATTTTGGGACGCAGCGATACCTAATATGTTTGTGATTTTTACTGTTTAATATGTTTTATATCAGTTCTAGGGAAAGGGGGGGTGATTTGAAATTTTAATATTTTATTAATTCTTTTTATTTTTTAAACTTTTTTTTTTCTTTTTTTTCCCACTATTTCTTAGACCATCTAGGGTACATTAACCCTAGATGGTCAGATCGCTCCTACCATATACTGCAATACTTCTGAATTGCAATATATGGCATTTTTGCAGGTCATTCATTACAATGAGCCACTGGCTCACTGTAACGAATCTCCAGAAGCCATGTAGCCTCTTGTTAAAAGAAGACCCGAGGCTACCATGGCAACCAATCGCCGCCCCCCGATGACGTTCGGGGGCGCAGAAATCACAAGCACCGACCGCGGTTATTAGCGGTGGGGGTTTTCTGCAAAATGCAAAAACCCCCACCTTTGTATGAAGAGGACTCAGCCCGTGAGCCCTCTTCATACACTCCTTATACCTCTGCGCCGTAGAGCTACGGCGCAGAGCGTTAAGGGGTTAAGGTGGCCTTAATTGGCAAATTCTCCATAAGGAGAACACCTACTGTCTGACCCTAATCTCTTCCCTCAGTAGGACTATTCCGGGTTCTCCAATCCATGACGTATCAATGCTGAATTCACGGCCAGATATCTTCAGCTCCGTGCAGCACATCTCCACCCGGGGTCCACTTGCAGTATTAAGTCTCCTGGATAACAGCACTGTGGTCCCAAATAATATATACCCCTCACATCTAGTATAATTCTACTGGAATTATAGCATGCACACCAATCAATAAACAGCACCCCTAATTTATTATTACAGACACACCAACATTTGGTTTACATTAATCTGTTGTGTCCTATAACTAATATGTCCCACCCAGTTATTATGTAACATATGATTTTACATACAGTGCTCCCCTGACCAATGTAAATATATAGCACCCCCTTATGAATATATGTTGTGTATATATATAATTATTTATTTAATTTTATAAAAGTCCTGCTCTGATATATTTAATGGCCTCATTATTCACTCCCAAATTAAAATGTATGCAGCTCCCCTCGAGCAGAGTAATATACTGTATCCCAAACACAGCCCCCCAGCTTAGTAATATACTGTATCCCATATACATCACCCCAAGCTTAGTAATATACTGTATCCAATATACATCCACCCAGCTTAGTAATATACTGTATCCCATATACATCCCCCCAGCTTAGTAATATACTGTATCCAATATACAGCCCCCCAGCTTAGTAATATACTGTATCCCATATACAGCCCCTCAGCTTAGTGATATACTGTACCCCATATACAGCCCCAGCTTAGTAATATACTGCATCCCATATACAGCCCCCCAGCTTAGTAATATACTGTATCCCATATACAGCCCCCCAGCTTAGTAATATACTGTATCCAATATACAGCCCCCCAGCTTAGTAATATACTGTATCCCATATAAATCCCCCCAGTTTAGTAATATACTCTATCCCATATACAGCCCCCCAGCTTAGTAATATACTGTATCCAATATACAGCCCCCCAGCTTAGTAATATACTGTATCCCATATACATCGCCCCAGCTTAGTAATATACTGTATCCCATATACATCCCCCAGCTTAGTAATATACTGTATCCAATATACAGCCCCTCAGCTTAGTAATATACTGTATCCCAGGGGCGTTGCTAGGGTGGTAAAACATATACACCGTAGTAAAACGCATATACCGTATTTTTTGGACTATAAGGCGCACCATCCTGCTAAAACATCCAGTTGTCTGTAAGTACGGTTCATATATAAGGCGCACTGGACTATAAGGGGCACCTTAGATTATTATAGTCCGAAAAATACGGTACATAACACTTTGAGTAATGCCCACCCCTGTACACAACACATACAGCTACATAAAACACAGGAGAAATCCCTACCTGTTACATCCAGTGCCAGGAGGTGCTTCCTAATATAACATGTTATAAAGCCATAAAGCCTATATACAGGTGCAACACCCTCGCCGATGCAATGGCGAGGTAGTGCTTGCGAATACGTCCCACCTGTAGGTAACACCACATTACACTACATGGTCCTTATAGGATCAAGGGGAAATTGCAGTGGTTAATCCTGCCTGGCAAGGCAGATGTTAATCTGTGATGTAATTATGTCAACCAATGTCTGTGTTACATCCTGTCTTTGTGCACTGAGAGGTAATTGGAGGAGCAGCCACCACCTGACCAAAGGGAGGTAATAAAACCTCTGGCCAGGAATGTTCTGGAGGATTCCAGTATGAGTTCTTAGAGAGAAATCTCTCTCAGGAGAGAGACCGGTCCTAGTCAGGCCCTCTGGGTCTGCAGGACGCAAGCAGAGAGTAGTTCTCTGAGCAGTAGCTTAGAGCCTCTAGCATACCAGACCAGTGCAGGAAGAGCCTAGCCCCTGCCTGAAGTGGAGCAATAAGACTAGAGTTAGTGTAGCGAGGAAAGGGGTATCATCCTACCTTCAAGGGTGATACCTGAAGAGATCCAGGACCGAGCTGAAGCATCCTCTAGGACACAGCTGCCTCCCAGCCTGCTCTTACATCCAGGCTGGTGATCTACATCCTGTGGCTCCCTCCAAATACCTCTCCAGTACTCCACCTGTTAAAGGCACGTTTTCTGCAGTTCCTGCCGGTTGCAATAAACGAACTGTAAGTTGTTTCCTTCAACTTCTGCCTCCGTCTGGTCCCTGCTACTACCCCTGCCTGCATCACCGGGCACCCTGTCCATCACCCAGAGACTCACACTCGGGACATTAAGGGGTTGCCCCAGGGAGATCCGCTATAGCAGCCTCTCCCTCATCTTTTCTTGCCAACACCACCCTGCTGGAGACCTGCCAGGCTGTAGGACAGCCCTCCGGTTCCCCCGTACCAAGCACCGTGACAATAGCGTGCTTAGGCCGCAACCGCCAGCCACTCCGGTACCGCGGGCCCCGGCTGTCTCCAGGCCTCAGCTCAAGGGCTAGGCCCCGGTGGGGGATGTTGCACAGGCAGTCCCCTACTTAAGAACACCTGACTTACAGACAACCCCTAGTTACAAAAAGACCCCTGGATGTTGGTTTTTAACTGTACTTTTTCCTTAGGCTACAATAAACAGCTAGAACAGTTATCACACATGTCTGTAATGAAGCTTTACTGTTAATCTTGGTTCCAACATTTTTTAAATCCAATTGTCACAGAGACCAAAAAAATTCTGTCTGGGGATACAATTATAATTAAATTATACAGTTCCGACTTACATACAAGTTCAACTTAAGAACAATCCTACAGAACCTATCCTGTACGTCACCCTGTATATATAAATACATTCTGGTTTACACACAATAAAGCTGACAATTACTGCCCCACCACGGTATAAGGCCCCATCATTTACATTACACCCCCTCAGTGTGCCACCCACCTAATAATGTTCCCTAATCTTGAACTAACAAGTAAGAATGCAATTTACACTAAACAACTGTGCCCTGCCTAATCATGCCCAGATAAAGAATCCCTCACCTAATAACTACACTAAGTAATGTCCGCACAGCCCCCAATAAGATGTCCCCCACAGTGCCCATTATTGTCCCCCACCCCGTGCCCATTAATGTCCCCCACGGCCCAATGTCATCATAGCCCCCGATGTCCCCCACAGCCCCCTGTAATGTAGCCCATGCCCCCCCCCCCCGTGTCATCATAGCCTACTAGTAATGTTCCCCACAGGCCCCCAATGTCAATGTCATCACAGTACCCTGTAATGACCCCCACATACCCCCATGTCTTTGCAGCCC
Organism: Engystomops pustulosus; assembly: GCF_040894005.1. NCBI lineage: Eukaryota > Metazoa > Chordata > Amphibia > Anura > Leptodactylidae > Engystomops > Engystomops pustulosus. The sequence continues at coordinate 75,287,813 of NC_092419.1, read as the reverse complement.
CTAGTAATGTCCCACACATCCCCCAATGTCTTCACAGCCCCCAGTAATGTCTCCAAAGCCCCCTGTTATATTCCCCACAGTCCCCCCCCCCCCCAAGTCTTCAAAGCCCTTAGTAATGTCTCCAAAACCCCTGTAATGTCCTCCACAGCACCCCTCTGCAATGTGTTTACAGTAGCGTTACTGTCCCCAAAGCCCGCTGTGATGTCATACAAAGCCCCTTGTAATGTAATGTTCCCCATACACACCATAAAGTCTCCAATCTGCCCCCTCCACCTTGCATAATTTAAAAAAAAAAACACTGATACTCACCTCTGAGTCTCCCCCGGCTTCTCTCCATTCACTCCAGCACTGAGGCGCGGTGACGTCATCACCAGGCGCCTGGTGCTCCCGGCAGCTGTAGTGAGCTGCTAGAAGCAGGAGATGCCGGGTGATGGCGTCTCCTGCTCCTTGTAGTGGAGAACGGAGCTGACGGCTCCTTCCCCACTACAGTGCTCATCGCTATCTATGTCCTGAGGATGTAGATAGCCATGAGAGAAGGGAAATTTCCCCGGACACCGGGACATTTGGGACACAGGTCAAAAGGGCACGGGCCCTGGATCTTTTGACCTAGCAACGCCCCTGCTGTATCCCATATACAACGCCCCAAGCTTAGTAATATACTGTATCCCATATACATCACCCAAGCTTAGTAATTTACTGTATCCAATATACAGCCCCCCAGCTTAGTAATATACTGTATCCGATATACATTCCCCCCAGATTAGTAATATACTGTATCCGATTTACATCCCCCCCAGCTTAGTAATATACTGTATCCGATATACATTCCCCCCAGCTTAGTAATATACTGTATCCGATATACATCCCCCCAGCTTAGTAATATACTGTATCCGATATACATCCCCCCCAGCTTAGTAATATACTGTATCCGATATACATCCCCCCCAGCTTAGTAATATACTGTATCCGATATACAGCCCCCCAGCTTAGTAATATACTGTATCCCATATACAGCCTCCCCAGCTTAGTAATATACTGTATCCGATATACTTCCCCCCAGCTTAGTAATATACTGTATCCCATATACAGCCTCCCCAGCTTAGTAATATACTGTATCCGATATACAGCCCCCCCAGCTCAGTAATATACTGTATCCCATATACATCCCCCCCAGCTTAGTAATATACTGTATCCCATATACAGCCCCTGCAGCTTACTAATATACTGTATCCAAGAACACTATATTTGAAACAAAGGAAATGGGATAATTAAATAATTGTACACCAGTGTGGATCCCTAAGTATTGCACCAAAAGATGTTGCTGCACATGCTAAACATAAATCCTATTGTCCTGGAGGGGAAAAATCCCTTACCAGGATGAAGAAAAAAGCAGACTAAGAGGGATATGAAGAAATATAAAGACTTTTATTGCGTACAGTACATTTTAAAACTTGTTAAAACATCAGGTGATGAAACGCGCGTCGGGGAAGGTGCCATCCCGGACTGTGGAGTGCGTTATCTACCTACCAGGGTAAGACATTTACAACAGCATAATTTTATGTTAGGTGCTTACTTTATTGAATATGTACTCTCCTTTGATATGACCCCTTTTTTTTGGTAAGCCCACCAACATTTAAGCTTGTCTATTCCCATTGATATTTATATCCACTGGCCTCCATGAATTGTCCGGTGATGTCCCCTATAGTCCTCCTATTTCATCACCTGATGTTTTAACAAGTTTTAAAATGTACTGTACGCAATAAAAGTCTTTATATTTCTTCATATCCCTCTTAGTCTGCTTTTTTCTTCATCCTGGTAAGGGATTTTTCCCCTCCAGGACAATAGGATTTATATTAATATACTGTATCCCATATACAGCCCCCCAGCTTAGTAATATACTGTATCCGATATACAGCCCCCCAGCTTAGTAATATACTGTATCCCATATACAGCCTCCCAGCTTAGTAATATACTGTATCCCATATACATCCCCCAGCTTAGTAATATACTGTATCCCATATACAGCCTCCCAGCTTAGTAATATACTGTATCCGATATACAGCCCCCCCCAGCTCAGTAATATACTGTATCCCATATACATCCCCCCCAGCTTAGTAATATACTGTATCCCTAACACAGCCCTCCCAACTCAGTAATATACTGTATCCCATATACAGCCCCCCAGCTTAGTAATATACTCTATTTCATATACAAACCCTCCCAGCTTAGTAATATACTGTATGCCATATACAGCCTCCCAGCTTAGTAATATACTGTATCCGATATACAGCCCCCCCAGCTCAGTAATATACTGTATCCCATATACATCCCCCCAGCTTAGTAATATACTGTATCCCATATACAGCCCCCCAGCTTAGTAATATACTGTATCCCATATACATCGCCCCAGCTTAGTAATATACTGTATCCCTAACACAGCCCTCCCAGCTCAGTAATATACTGTATCCCAAATACATCGCTCCAAGCTTAGTAATATACTGTATTTCATATACAAACCCTCCCAGCTTAGTAATATACTGTATGCCATATACAGCCTCCCAGCTTAGTAATATACTGTATACGATATACAACCCCCCAGCTTAGTAATATACTGTATCCCATATAAAGCCCCCCAGCTCAGTAATATACTGTATCCCATATACAGCCCTAGCTCAGTAATATACTGTATCCCGTATACATCCCCCCAGCTTAGTAATATACTGTATCCCATATGCAGCCCTCGAGCTTAGTAATATACTGTATCCCATACACAGCCCCCCAGCTCAGTAATATACTGTATCCCATATACATCCCCCCAGCTTAGTAATATACTGTATCCCGTATACATCCCCCCAGCTTAGTAATATACTTTATCCCATATACAGCCCACAGCTTAGTAATATACTGTACCCCATATACAGCCCACAGCTTAGTAATATACTGTATCCCATACACAGCCCCAGCTTAGTAATATACTGTACCCCATATACAGCCCTCCCAGCGTAGTAATATTCTGTATCCCAAACACAGCCCTCCCAGCTCAGTAATAAACTGTATCCCATATACATCCCCCCAGCTTAGTAATATACTGTATCCCATATACATCCCCCCAGCTTAGTAATATACTGTATCCCATATGCAGCCCTGCAGCTTAGTAATATACTGTATCCCATATACATCCCCCAGCTTAGTAATATACTGTATCCCATATACATCGCCCCAGCTTAGTAATATACTGTATCCCATATACATCCCCCCAGCTTAGTAATATACTGTACCCGATATACAGCCCCCCAGCTTAGTAATATACTGTATCCCATATACAGCCCCCCAGCGTAGTAATATACTGTATCCCAAACACAGCCCTCCCAGCTCAGTAATATACTGTATCCCATATACATCCACCCAGCTTAGTAATATACTGTATCCTATATACAGCCCTGCAGCTTAGTAATATACTGTATCCCATATACACCCCCCAGCTTAGTAATATACTGTATCCCAAACACAACCTCCCAGCTTAGTAATATACTGTATCCCATATACATCCCCCCAGCTTAGTAATATACTGTATCCCATATACATCCCCCAGCTTAGTAATATACTGTACCCGATATATAGCCCCCCCCAGCTTAGTAATATACCGTATCCCATATAGAGCCCCCCAGCTTAGTAATATACTGTATCCCATATACATCCCCCCAGCTTAGTAATATACTGTATCCCATATACAGTCCCCCCAGCTTAGTAATATACTGTATCCCATATACAGCCCCCCAGCTTAGTAATATACTGTATCTCAAACACAACCTCCCAGCTCAGTAATATACTGTATCCCATATACATCCACCCAGCTTAGTAATATACTGTATCCTATATACAGCCCTGCAGCTTAGTAATATACTGTATCCCAAACACAACCTCCCAGCTTAGTAATATACTGTATCCCATATACATCCCCCCAGCTTAGTAATATACTGTATCCCATATACATCCCCCCAGCTTAGTAATATACTGTATCCCATATGCAGCCCTGCAGCTTTGTAATATACTGTATCCCATATACAGCCCCCCAGCTTAGTAATATACTGTATCCCATATACATCCTCCCAGCTTAGTAATATACTGTATCCCATATACAGCCCCCCAGCTTAGTAATATACTGTATCCCAAACACAGCCCTCCCAGCTCAGTAATATACTGTATCCCATATACATCCACCCAGCTTAGTAATATACTGTATCCTATATACAGCCCTGCAGCTTAGTAATATACTGTATCCTATATACAGCCCTGCAGCTTAGTAATATACTGTATCCCAAACACAACCTCCCAGCTTAGTAATATACTGTATCCCATATACATCCCCCCAGCTTAGTAATATACTGTATCCCATATACATCCCCCCAGCTTAGTAATATACTATATCCCATATACAGTCCCCCCAGCTTAGTAATATACTGTATCCCATATACATCCACCCAGCTTAGTAATATACTGTATCCCAAACACAGCCCTCCCAGCTCAGTAATATACTGTATCCCATATACATCCACCCAGCTTAGTAATATACTGTATCCTATATACAGCCCTGCAGCTTAGTAATATACTGTATCCCAAACACAACCTCCCAGCTTAGTAATATACTGTATCCCATATACATCCCCCCAGCTTAGTAATATACTGTATCCCATATACAGCCCCCCAGCTTAGTAATATACTGTATCCCATATACATCCCCCCAGCTTAGTAATATACTGTATCCCATATACAGCCCCCCAGCTTAGTAATATACTGTATCCCATATACCCCCCCCAGCTTAGTAATATACTGTATCCCATATACAGGCCCCCCAGCTTAGTAATATACTGTATCCCATATACAGCCCCCCAGCTTAGTAATATACTGTATCCCAAACATAGCCCTCCCAGCTCAGTAATATACTGTATCCCATATACATCCCCCCAGCTTAGTAATATACTGTATACCATATACAGCCCCCAGCTTAGTAATATACTGTATCCGATATACAGCTCCCAGCTTAGTAATATACTGTATCCCATATACAGCTCCCCAGCTTAGTAATATACTGTATCCCATATACAGCCCCCAGCTTAGTAATATACTGTATCCCATATACAGCCCTCCCAGCTCAGTAATATACTGTATCCCATATACATCCACCCAGCTTAGTAATATACTGTATCCTATATACAGCCCTGCAGCTTAGTAATATACTGTATCCCAAACACAACCTCCCAGCTTAGTAATATACTGTATCCCATATACATCCCCCCAGCTTAGTAATATACTGTATCCCATATACATCCACCCAGCTTAGTAATATACTGTATCCCAAACACAACCTCCCAGCTTAGTAATATACTGTATCCCATATACAGCCCCCCCAGCTCAGTAATATACTGTATCCCATATACAGCCCCCCAGCGTAGTAATATACTGTATCCCAAACACAGCCCTCCCAGCTCCGTAATATTCTGTATCCTATATACATCCCCCCAGCTCAGTAATATACTGTATCCCATATACATCCCCCCAGCTTAGTAATATACTGTATCCCATATACAGCCCCTGCAGCTTAGTAATATACTGTATCCCATATACAGCCCCTGCAGCTTAGTAATATACTGTATCCCAAACACAACCTCCCAGCTTAGTAATATACTGTATCCCATTTACAGCCCCCAGCTTAGTAATATACTGTATCCCATATACAGCCCTCCCAGCTCAGTAATATTCTGTATCCTATATACAGCCCCCCAGCGTAGTAATATACTGTATCCCAAACACAGCCCTCCCAGCTCAGTAATATTCTGTATCCTATATACATCCCCCCAGCTCAGTAATATACTGTATCCCATATACATCCCCCCAGCTCAGTAATATACTGTATCCCATATACATCCCCCCCAGCTTAGTAATATACTGTATCCCAAACAAAACCTCCCAGCTTAGTAATATACTGTATCCCATTTACAGCCCCCAGCTTAGTAATATACTGTATCCCATATACATCCCCCAGCTTAGTAATATGCTGAATCCCATATACAGCCTCCCAGCTTAGTAATATACTGTATCCCATATATAGCCTCCCAGCTTAGTAATATGCTGTATCCCATATACAGCCCCCCAGCTTAGTAATATACTGTATCCCATATACATCCCCCAGCTTAGTAATATACTGTATCCCATATACAGCCCCCAGCTTAGTAATATACTGTATCCCATATACAGCCCCCCCAAGCTTAGTAATATACTGTATCCCATATACAGCCCCCAGCTTAGTAATATACTGGGGCACATTTACTAAGGGTCAGTGGACCGCGATTCTGTCGGGTTTCCTAAATTTTTCCTTTTTCCTTTTTTTATTATAATTTTTTTTAACTTTTTTTTACTTTTACTTTAACTATTTTTCAGACTCCCTAGGGTACTTTAACCCTAGGTTGTCTGATCGATCCTACCATATACTGCCATACTGCAATATGGCAGTATATGGGGATTTTACTCCTCATTCATTACAATGTGCTGATAGCACATTGTAATGAATAGGTTAAAACTAGACAGCTTCGGGCCTTCGTGAGGCCCGATGCTGTCATGGCAACGGATCACCGCTCCCCGTGACGTCATCGGGGAGCGGAGATCCGCGCCAAGATGGCGGCGCCATCTTTTTGAAGCCTCCGGCAGCATTGCCGGAGGCGATCGCGGTGAAAGCACCCGCGATCGGTGCTAGCACCGATCGCGGGTGTTACCGGTAAGCCTTTGCTGCAATATGCAGCAAAGACGTACCGGCTATGGAGAGGGCTCGGCCCGCGAGCCCTCTCCATGCACCGGGACCCGGCGCGCGCCGTACTAGTACGGCGCGCGTCGGGAAGGGGTTAAAGAGACAGTTGTGATTTATCTGGTGGGCGATTCTAGCGCCAATGTCCACATTAGAGCATCAGAATGCCGCTCTTAAAGGGCTCCGCATTCTGGCACCTGAGGCGAGATTTTCATCTCGCCTCATGGCAGATGCAGCCCTGTATATATGCCTTAATAATAATCCCTGAATGCTCCCCAATTTATTCATCATCCCTGATGCTTCCATTATTGCTGTGTGCAGACTCTGTGCATTCTGCATAGACATGTAAACAAAGATCCTACACTGGTAAATACGAGGGACCTGCAGCAGGAAATTATGACTCATCCTACTCCCCCCTTTCCCTGTGTAAAGCTGCCATGATAGACGTACTGAAGGAGTGAGAAACAGGAATTTGTGCGGAGAGTGCAGCATATGGATAACAGGGAAAGGCTGAAGCTCTCACAGGAACCAAAGACACAAGTATATATATACATGCTGAGACCTGTCTAATGGAACAGATTTATTGAAATGTGGCCAACCCCTTTAAGCCCTACATACAGTATGTTGTAGAAATTATTTAAACAAAGCCCTAGACAAGAGCAGGGTATTATATGTGCCGCTTCTCGGCCGCTAAGTACTTTTGACTGGCCCATGTGATCACTGTCACAATCACATCTCCTGCAGGCGACAAGGGGGCTGGTAAAAAATAGTTAGCAGGCAGGGAGAGTGGGGTGACACAGCACACCAGTGAGATGCAGCATGGCAGGAGTCGTGCTCCTAGTTTGTGTGCTGCTGCAGGTGACTGATTATGCCGGGGCAGAGCAGGGAGTAATGCACGCTCTGTTCTGCCACTATGCACAGCAGCACCACTCTCAGAAGCACAATGACGCCACAGCGTTGCTGGGCCAAGGCAGAAGACACCAAAGGAAAGGTTTATCTGCACTGATGTATAAAGGGGACAATCCAGCGGGGGCATAAGGGAGAGGGGGAGGGGGGAGATGAGGCATGCTGTATAAGTTTAATATATTAGTCCAGCCCTTTAAAACCTTTTCAATGTCTCTGTGCCCCCTGCCCTAGACAGTGAAATCCCCTAGTTTGACTTTTCATAAACATAACATATGAAACACCTGTTTTTGTAGCTGCTTTATTATCTGGTATATCAAATATTTGGGCATCTATTTGTGCTCATATATGTTGAACTAATGATTTTTTCAGAATTTCTATATATGTTCACGCTGTTCTTCAATATTCTACAGTTGGCATTGTATAGAAATCTGACATTGTTCCCTTTCATGTAACCTATAGTTATATTTCTAAATATTTCTACAACGTTTTTGTCATTTCACATCCATTTACTATGGGGGAATGAGTTCAGCACTTCCAAATAGGAATACAATTGCAAACATGAATATAGCCTTATGGATTTTGATAATAATCTGAATAATATTATGGATTTAGATAATAATCTGAATGTTTTGCACCTGGTATTTTACATATTCAATTTTGATAAGGATTTCCCATTATGATGATGCACAAGTGTGTGTGAGGGAGTGGGTATAATTCATATAACTAGATCTTTGGACTGGCATTTCTTTAAGAGTCCTTCTTTCCTTTGTCATTCCATGTATATAACATGACAAAGAATATCAGTATCTGGCATGTGCAAGATATGATCTGCAGGGGTGATATTTCTATGGATGACGTATATAAACCTTCATTGCCCTTTCATTATAGTCACTGGTCTTCTTTTTATCAGGCCGGAGCTTCTTTCCCCGTTTTGGTCCAGAAGAGATTGACACGTGACCTCATTGTGTTAAATGATGTACTGAATGCTAGAAATGGCAATAATGGGAAGAGAAGGGAGGTGTGCTGGGGAAGCAGAGAGAGGAGGGTAAGAGGAGGGGGTCTCTCTGGCTCCATCTGATGTCAGCCTGCCCTCCCTTCCTCCTACATCTGGAAAACGCTTCGTTTGACGAAATAGACACAGAGGCCATACTACATAAATCATTTACACGATTTATGTAAATCTGTACACATAGAAAGACGAGGGAATCCTCACTGGGCGTGCACAGCTGGATTCCCATGTAAAAATCCCTGCATGTAAGGGCTCTTGGATGCTTCGGTGGATTACTGTGTGAACAGCTGTCTAAGCCACTGGGCAGTGATCCTGGGACTGACACCTGCACACATCAATGAGAATCTCCTCGGCCGACCAGGCCAGATAACTGCTCATCGCGGCGGGATCGCTGGATCCGACGAGCGCAGGGCTCGAGTCGGGATGTGGTAGGCTTCAAGAGGCGACAGGTATCCATAGCGGTCAGCTGTACCGACAACCAGTAGAGGCGAATCCTCAGACGGAGGTAAGTATCCATGCATCCATTACCCATGATCTAGTCACAACATGTGTGCGCTGTGTAGCTTCTGCCCGCTGCGGGGCTCCATCATTATGAGGTGCCTGTCTCATGGCTGTCATCATTGGCCGTGCAAGGAAATGTGTGGCGAGATCCTGAGGTACATACATACTTGATGGCGCCAAGAAAAGTGAAATGGCGCCTGCTACCCAAACTGGGGATAGTTGGAATACACTGTAAATCCTGCAACTACCTGATGCAGGTTACAAGTTTTTCTTCAGGGAGTTCGCTAGACCCCCATGGCAATGGATGATGGGACATCACACATATGGTCACAATAGTCACCAATGTTACCCTTATCAACATTTTGGCCTACGTTTGCACCAGTTTTCTGTCTGACTTCTGCACTGAAAAACATGCAAAACTGCTTGCACATGTATATGTTATAAAGTGTCTGCGCCAGTTCTGTGTTGCACTGTGTCCAAAATGACAGAAAAAATGTGCACCTAAAGGAGCGTGTTAGTGCTTATTCAGAGTTTGCGCCACATTTATTACTGGCGTGAGCCACAGTTTTCTCTGGTTCACAATTCTGCAGCAAAAAAACCTCCAGACGAGTGCAGAGGTATTGATTAATCTGGCTCAATCTGCACAGTACACGGGCAAACTGCACATAGTGCTGTTTGCACTAGTTTTGATAAATGTGGGCCTGTATGTTCAATATAATAGCCATTAAAAAAACACAACCAAGCAGGGCCGGCTCTGGGTTTCAGTAGGACCTTAGGCGATAGAGCCTCAGTGGGCCCCTTTGCAGTAAACTCAAGTAGTGGCATGGATTCATTATATGCAACTCCCCTCACCCCCCAAAACTATACCATACACAGCCTCCTAAACCACATGGATTAAATATATGCACCCCCCCCCCTCCATGGATTAACCCCTTAAGGACGCAGGGTTTTTCCGCTCATTTCTTGCTCTCCAACTTCAAAAATCCATAACTTTTTCATTTTTACGTGTACAGACCTGTGTGAGGGCGTATTTTGTGCGTAACAAATTTTACTTTCCCGTAATGTTATTTATTTTAACATGCCGTGTACTGCGAAGCTGAAAAAAAATTCCAAATGTGGAAAAATTGGAAAAAAAACTGCACCGTCACGTTCTTGTGGGCTCAGTTTTTACGACTTTCACTCTTTGCTCCAAATAACACGCCTACTTTATTCTTTGGTTCGGTGCGATCGCGGTGATACCAAATTTATATAGGTTTTATTGTGTTTTATTACATTTTCAAAAATTAAACGAATGTGTACAAAAAAGAAAATAAATTTTTTGCCATCTTCTGACGCTAATAACTTTTTCATACTTTGGCGCACAGAGATGTGTGAGGGGTCATTTTTTGCAAAATGAGCCGACGTTTTCATTGCTACCATTTTGAGGTCTGTGCGACATTTTGATCATTTTTTATTTCATTTTTTATGTTATATAAAAAAGGTGTAAAAGTCGCATTTCGGACATTTGGGCGCCATTTGCCGCCTCGGAGGTCACCGCCGGCCGTAACCGTTTTTATATTTTGATAGATCGGGCATTTTGGGACGCGGCGATACCTAATATGTCTGTGATTTTTACTGTTTATTATGTTTTATATCAGTTGTAGGGAAAGGGGGGTGATTTGAACTTTTAATATTTTATTAATTTTTTTTATTTTTTAAACTTTTTTTTTTCTTTTCCACTATTTTTTAGACCATCTAGGGTACATTAACCCTAGATGGTCATATCGCTCCTACCATATACTGCAATACTACAGTATTGCAATATATGGCATTTTTGCAGGTCATACATTACAATGAGCCACTTGCTCATTTTAACGAACCTGCATAAGCCATGTAGCCCCGTGTCAAAAGAAGACCCGAGGCTACCATGGTAACCGATCGCCGCCCCCCGATGACGTCCGGGGGCGTGGCGATCGGAAAAAAGATGGCGGCGCCGCAGTCTTTTAAACGCCGCCGGCTTTAAAGGGTTAGAGGGTTAATATCCGCGATCGGTGCAAGCACCGACCGCGGTTATTAGCGGTGGGGGTTTTGTGCAAAATGCAAAAACCCCCACCTCTGTATGAAGAGGACTCAGCCCGTGAGCTCTCTTCATACATTCCTTATACCTCTGCGCCGTAGGGGTTAATTATATACAGCCACCTCACCCCCCATGAAATATTTACAAACAGCCCAGGGGATTAATTATATGCAGCCACCCTCACCCCCCATGAATTATATGCAGCCGCACACCTTGCACTGCTCCAACAGAGTGCAATTTTTTTTGTGCACCTTAACATGGGGTGTGCGACTCAATTCTGTCGTATTTTGCATGTTAAATCTGGCACACCGTCCAACTGAGCACCAGAACGCCCCCGCATGATGACTAGTGCAGCTGCGCCACAAAAGGGTTGTATGGGACACAAATGGTGCAGGCACTTCCTAAAGAGGAGCTGTCACCCATAAATCGGGCACAAGGAGCTGCTTACTAAAGTAAGCAGCTCCTAGTGCTTGAACAAACGCTGCAGTGTTAGAAAGATAGCGTTACCGGAAACCTTTCTAACACTGCAGCGTTTGTACAATGTAATCGTCGGACCGCTCGCAAAGCTGTCCGGCGTATTCATGAGGGGGCAGTCCGAGGTGCTGCCTGTTCCTGCTCGGCGATCAGTTGCTATGGCAGCCTAGAGTCTCATTGAGACTCGTAGGTTTGCCAGGTGCAATGATTTATAATAGCCAGCAGAGGGCAGGCTTTTGAAAATCATAGTAAAATAGGTATATACTGCAATACAGAAGTATTGCAGTATATAGTATTAGCAATCGGACCCTGCAGGGTTAAATTACCCTGGAGGATCTAAAATAATGGTAAAAAAAAATTACAATTTTTTTGTAAAAAATAGTAAAAAAAGTAAATGTTTAAATCACCCCCCCCTTTCCCTAGAACTGATATAAATAAACAGTAAAAATCATAAAAACATTAGGTATCGACGCGTCCCAAAATGTCCAATCTATCAAAATATATTAGTGATTTTCCCAGCATTTAACCCTGTAACGGAAATTGGCGCCCAAAGTTGAAAATGCCACTTTTTTGCCATTTTGAAAAATATAAAAAATTCTAAAAAAAGTGATCAAAAGCCCATACAGTCCTCAAAGAAAGCATTTAAAACTACAAAAGTCGCAAAAAATGACACCACTTACAGCTCCGTGCACTAAAGTATGAAAAAGTTATTAGCGCCAGAACATGGCAAAATGAAGAATTCTTTTCCGTACAGAAGGTTTTAATTTTTTTAAATGTATGAAAACATTATAAAACCTGGACAAATTTGGTATCCTCGTGATCGTACCGAACCAAAGAATAAAGTAGACATGTCATTTGTGGTGCTCAGTGAAAGCTGTAAAATCCAAGCCCACAAGAAAACGGCGCAAATGCATTTTTTCATCATTTTCACTGCATTCTGAATTTTTTTCCTGCTTCCCAGTACACGGCATGGAATAATAAATACCATCAATATGAATTTCAATTTGTTACGCAGAAAACAAGCCCAAACAGAGCTCTTTACATGGAAAATTGAAAAAGTTACAGATTTTTGAAGGTGCAAAAATGTCCCTAAGGGGTTAAATACCTGTGCTAGCTGTGTTGCACTAAGAAAGTCCGATAAAAAAAAACATTGCATGGACCTTAGTGAATGTTCCACTCTGTGTCAAAATCTGTGCTTTTTTCTGTAAGCAGCATCTCTTTGAAGTTCATTTGGTGAATTTTATGAGAAGTGGGATTTTAACCCTTTAGTGACCAAGCTCATTTGCGCCTGACCAAGGCCTATTTAAAACCAGCATGTGTCACTTTATCTGGTTATAACTTTAGAAGGATTTAATTTACCCAATTGTTTTTGAGTTTGTTTTTACGTGACATTTTGTACTTCAAGTGGGAAATGTTTGTTGATATATTTTGAATTTATTAATGGAAAAAAGTTGAATTTGGTAAACATTTTGAAAAAAATTTCTATTTTCAGACTTCAAAATGTTCTGTTTTTCAAACTTATAGTTTTTCTACCCAAATTAGTTAAGATTTACCATATCTCAGCTTTGCGTCATTTTATAATTGTGCTTTTGTTTTATTAACTTCACCCCTCAAACTATTCAAAACAGCAGGTAGGAAGCTAACCCTTTATGTATTTTGCCGAAATTAAAAAAAAAAAATGAAGATTTGAATTGGAATTGACTAATATTTATCAGTAATACATTCATTTAGCTTCAAAATGTATCTACATTAACGGAATAAAAGTAGAATACGCTCTAGGAATATATTGGGCATGTGGACCCCCTACATGTGGATGTAACCCACTGTCAGGGCACATAGCCAAGCTTGGATGGGAAGGACCCACTGAGCTTTTGTAGGGCAGGATGGTATTCATGTGCCATGACGTGTTTGTAAAGCCCTTGAGGCCACGTTCACATGCTCTAGGTAGGAGTTAAAGCAAAATGATTGCCTATTGCTCCCGCACATTTCAGGTAATGTTTGGTCATATTTTAGGTTCACAGTTCTTTTTCTGAGTAAAAAGTAAAATCAGGAAATTGAAGGATGACACACAGACAAAAAATGGACATACATAAGCAACATGGAAATTTTAACAGATAATGAACAGTCCATGTTTTTCAGACTCAAATCAGGCATGTTTATATGAATAATCTCTGAGTGGGGTCAAGAGGCAGCCAAGACTATTACAGACAATGGGAGTGACAACTAAAGAAAAAGAGCACACACTTTAATTTTGGATTTACGGCATGCTTTATATACTTACAAAATTATAAGGGGTTGGCCACCCTTTACATAAGTTGCCCATATGCCTTTACTGCTTTAAAGAGAACCCGTCAGGCAAATTAACCCCTAAAACTAAATATATTTTCATAAACTGCCATTAGAAACATTGCCCCTATCCCTCCATTGCCCCCTACATGCCTGTATACCTAAACAATCAGGTACTAATGCTGTATGCAAATGACCTGAGAGAGGTCCAATGAGTCATTATCATATTCAGCTGTTCAGCTTATTCATGAGTGGAAGGCAACAACTCCCCAGTGCTTGACTGACAGCCTGTATAATGATGTGACGCATAATGGTGTAATGACTCCTCTATCTGCTTCCTGGTGCTGGCAAGCCCGTCCCCTGCAGTTTTTGTGTATATAGGAGATATCCAACAGCTCCATGTTAGGAAATATCCAACAGCTTCTGTTATAGGAAAACATGTCAGGTACATGTGTAGCTGATGTTTGTGTCTCTTACATGTGTATAGGAGACGCATCTCAGCAGATGCATTACAAGAATACTAGTTCTCTTCGTCAGACATGATGATATGCATGAAACAGAAAAATGACAGCATTTTATACACACCCGGCAGTAATCATCATAGGGTATTAAAAAAAAACTATAAAACAACAGATTGATAAATACAGGACGTCCATAAACACACTAAAAACCTGTGAGGCGAGACAAAAGAGCCTCGGTTCTTATCTGTTAATAGCCTCCAGGTCAGAGATAGGAGGTCATGTAGCTGGCATGAATGTTAAGACCACTTTGTAAGGTGTTAAGTATAAATTAATGCGGAGATTTTACACCTTAAAAAGTGGTCTCAACATTCATGCCAGCTTCATGACCTCCTATCTTTGACCTGGAGTTCACTAGCAGGTAAGAGCCAGGGCTCACTTGTCTCGCCTCACAGGTTTTTAGTGTGTTTATTGCTGTCCTGCATTGATGTCCCTGTATTTATCAATCTGTTGTTTTAACCCCTTCGGGACTCTTTGGCCTTTAGGACGTGGCCCAGTTTTTCAAATCTGTCCTGTGTCACTATAAGTGTTTATAGTTTTGGAACGCTATGGGATATCCAGGGGATTTTGAGATTGTTTTCTCGTGACACATTGTACTTCAAATTAGTTTAAAAATTTGGATCATATCCTTTGTGTTCAGTTATGAAATAAAACCAAAATTCTTAAAAAAATTTGGAAAAATTATTTTCAAAGTTCTAAATTTTCTACTTTTGATGCAAATAGTCATAGCACCCAAATAAATCCCTAATTTATATTTCCTAAATATCTGCTTTATGTTGGATGGTTTTTTAAGATTCCACATATTTTACTAGAATGTTTTGAGGCTCAGAATTTAGGTATCATTTTTCCAATTTTTTTGAAAATCTCCAAAACCTATATTTAGATGGACCTGCTCAACTTTTAATTGACTATGAGAGGCCTAAATAATAGCTAGACTCGTAAATTACCTCGTTATAGAAGCTTCACCCCTCAGCGTATTAAAAATTACTTTTATGAAGTTTGTTAACCCTTTAGGTGTTTTATAAGGGTTAAAACAAAATGGAGGTGCGGTCTACAAATTGTAATATCTTTTCACAATACACTCATTTTGGGTGGAAAATTAAACATTTGCAATGGATGAAATGAAAAAAGGCTCCACAAAGTTTGATACCCAATTTCTCCTGAGTGCGCTGAACCCCCATATGTGGTGGTAACCTGCTGTATGGGCGCACGGACCGGCATAGAAGGAAAGGAGGCGCCATCCAGAGCAGATCTTCATTATCACATTGCACGGGCTATATATTTTTTTCTTTTTTCAATGTGGACCTATAGGGGCTTATTTCACATGAGATGCACTTTTCTGGGACACAATTTTTGGGCATCTATAGCTAATTGGTGAGATTTTATTAACTTTTGTTGTTGGTGGAAATGAAAATCTTTTATTTGAATGAAAAATTTTTAGGCAATTTTTTTTTTTTTTTTGGGGGGGGAAGGTTTGAGCCGTTTACCATACCGTAAAAATAGTATATTATTTTTATTCTATGGGTCAGCACGATCATAAAAATACCTCATATATATATTTTTTTCATTTTACCCCATTTTTACTGAATAAAAAGTAATTTGTCGAAAATGTTTTTAATTTTAGCATCACCGTCTTTCATATGCATAACTTTTTTATTTTTTGGCTTACAGTCTGGGTAAGCTTTGTTCTTTATTCTCATGTTTAAACTTTTGTGTTTTTCACTTTTTTTACTTCTACAAACTTGAACAAGCGATGCTCTGATCGTTGGTTCAAGTCCAATACACTGCTCTACAATACTTATTCATTGTAGAGCAGTGTTAACTGTCTGAGCATGCAGAAGCAGGCGCAGACAGTTGACAGTCAGACCCAGAAGGGATCTGACTGCACAGAACATCGGTCAGCCCCGGGGCACTTGGCAGACCTCGGGGCTGAACGGAAGAGGATCGGATCCCCCGGTAAGCGTCACGGGGATCCGATCCATAGTGGGAACACCCTTTCCCGCCGCGGTCATGCTTAACCGTGGCGTGTAAGGCGTCAGCACTAGCGATCTGAGTCGGCTCCGATTGCGGGTGTTAGCATGCGGTGTCAGTTGTTATATACAGCTGACAGCCACTGCTTCTGGTGCTGGCTCCGTTCGTGAGCCGGTGCCAGAAGCAGAACATTATAGCACGAAGTATCTTCCCGCAGGGACATACTATAACGTCCAGGTGAACGTAAAGTTTTTTTAATACCCTTAGATGATCACTGCTGGGTGTGTATAAAATGGTATAATTTTCATGCATAACATCATGTCTGACGTAGAGAACTAGTATTCTCAAAAAAGTTCACCATCAAATATACTCGGTTAGCTTCAAAAAGTAATCACCTGATTTGTTCACTCTTCTTCTGCTCTCCATGGCTAAACCGGTACAAATCTACATCATTATACATTACACACAGACATGAGGGGAGGGGTAACAGGAGTGACATCACTTTCTCTCTCCATATGACGAGCCTCATTTACATAATAAAGAAAAGATGATTTTACAATGATTAATATATGAATTGACTAGATAACGACTGGGATGGAATCCTTGTGAACAGGTTGTGGTGACAGAATTAGTTACAGAGATAGTTGTCCTTCAATAATAATCTCTGAATGTGCATCAAGTAAACAGCATTTCTAAAACTTTGTTTTGTGCTGTCTGTAAACTCTCTGCGATTCTTTATTTACATGTGTGAGCACTGATGAACTGGAGGAGCCGCAGCAGCTTATGAATTATGACTCATCCCTCTCCCCCTCCATTCTTCCTCTGTCTGTCAGTGAGGACAGTGAAAAGAGAGACAGTGGGAGACTCAATGAGAACAGGCTGGGGCAATGAGATGAATGAGTAAGATTTGTATATATGCATGGTACGAGCATGGTGAGATCAGGAAAAGGCTGAAGCTCTCAAAAGAGATAAGGTACAGGTGCATAATCATTAGACATGTCTAATGGAACAGATTTATTGAAGAGTGGCACACCCCTTTAAGTTTAATCTATTTGAAGGCTAAGAGCACTCAGAATAAACATGTCACAATACTATTATCGTGGAAACCCAGCAGTGTCTTTCCTTGGAAACTACTCTGGCAGGGACGTAACTAGGAGAGCAAGGGTTCCATAGCAGACTTCTGAATGGGGTTCCTTGCCCCTTCAGAAAATATACATATTTCTATACCCACACATTTATACACTCTTATGCACTGATATATACATTTAAAACAGTTCTACAGATCTGTCCCAGCAGCTGCTGACAACATGGAGGAAGTAGATGGCAGGAATTACAAATTAGAGATCCCTAGTTCTGTTGTTCTGCTGTCCCCTCCTCTAACATATGTTATCTGAGCTGCTGATTCACGCAGTGTTCCTTGGAAGATGTGTACTGTTATACAGGCGGTCCCTGATTTAAGAACGGCAGACTTACAGATGACCCCTAGTTACAAACGGAACTCTGGATACTTGTAATTTACTGTACTTTAGTCCCAGGATACAATGATCAGCTGTGAGAGTTATTAAAGGTGTCTGCAATGAAGATTTATTGTTAATCCTGGTTCTTATGATAACCTAAAAGTTTTAAAATCCAATTGTTTGAGACCAAACAAGTTTTGGCTGGGGTTACAATTATAAAATGTACAGTTGCCTGTATACATTATATTCCGATGCCCCCGCAGGTCCTCTTCTTACTTTGGGTGCTCCAGCTCAATCTTTGGATCTTCCGGGTCCTCTTCAGGAGTTTTCCGGGTCCTTTTCGGATCTCCTGCGATGCCAGTGGTGCACAAACAATGACGTTCTCATGCGGCTGACATCATTGTGTGTGCTGGCCGTAAGCGGAAACATGAAGAGGAGCCGGAAGATCCCAAAGAATACCAGGAGGACCAGAAGATGGAGCCGGAGCACCCGAAGCAAGAAGAGGAGCTGCGGGGGGCATCGGAAAGGTGAGTAAAGTGTTATTTTTTTTTTTAAATAGCCTTAGCATGCTTGGGGGAGGGAATGGGCTGGCTATATACTGGGGGGCAGGGGCTTGCAGGCCATATACTGGGGGTAGGGCAGGGGCTACTGGCTTTATACTGGGGGGGCAGAGGCTGGCAGGTTATATACTGGGTGACAGGGGCTGGCAGGCTGTATACTGGGGGGCAGGATCTGGCAGGCTATATACTAGTGGGGGCAGGGGCTGGTAGACTATATAGTGGGTGGCAGGGGCTGGCAGGCAGTATACTGGGGGGCAGGGTCTGGCTGTATACTGGGGGGCAGGGTCTGGCTGTATACTGGTAGCAGAGGCTGGTAGACTAGATACTGGGGGGCAGGGGCTGGCTGTATACCGTGGGCAGGGACTGGCAGGCTAGATACTGGGGAGCAGGAGCTTACTGTATACTGGGGTCAGTGGCTGGCAGGCTATATACAGGGGGGGATGGGCTTGATGTATAGTAGGGGGCATGGGCTGCTGGCTATATACTAGGGGGCAGGGGCCAGTTGTGACCAATGCATTTCCCACCTTCGGCTTACACTCGAGTAAATAGGTTTTCCCAGTTTTTTGTGTTAAAATTAGGTACCTTGGCTTATACTCGGTTCGGGTTATACTCAAGTATAAACGGTATGTATATTTTGGTGCTCATCCTCCATTCTCAGGTCGAATGCTGGGGCTCCCAGACACTGCGGGCCCAATAGCAGCTGCTATGGCTGGTACTACTGTAGTTATGCCCCTGACTCTGCCCTAACTACACTTTAAGGTCACTGCTAAAAGAAAAAATTGGTAGTACCTACCATTTCAGTGGAAAGACGCTAAATTTGACGGAAAAAGAAAGAAAATAGCCAGTACAATCCACCACAGTTAAGATACACATGCCATCTTTACAGATCCTGAATGTGATCGTAACACATTTCTAGAGAAAAAAACATAATCATATTGAGAACAAAGGAGTCTCTGAAAGTGACTATATTGCCAAACAGTTCACCTATTATTTGTGACAGGCGCAACCATTCATGCCATGGCTCATAGGTTTCTGAGCAAGCAAAGCAGATTCAATATCCAAAATGTACCAGTATCTGACTGAAATGACAACTTGTGCCTTTTTATTGTCAGTTTCCTATTTGTAATGAGAGAAGAATAGATACATTCTGTGGAACCACTATCTACATACTATACATATGGATGCAAATATCTTAAAATAAAAATAAAATAAAAAAGCACACATTTGTAGCCATTTCCAATTTTCTGTCTCTTGAGACTTTGTATGCATCATTTTAAGGTCAAGGTTCCTCTGTTAAAACCTTTTGACTTGCTTGCCTCTAGCAATGTGTTCACTTGGCCATGTTCACATTCAAAGGCAAATCATGAATAAGCCAAACTTATTTTTATTATGTGGAATCTCTGCGGGCTGATTTTCATATTATACATAGAAATTTTTACAAAGATTTGATACATATTATAAATATGTTTTTAAGTAGGCAAAGTTTATTTAACAAACAATCCACAGATGGGCAAAGTAGAGTATCCAGAAGCAAGAGTACATATACACTCACCGGCCACTTTATTAGGTACACCATGCTAGTAACGGGTTGGACCCCCTTTTGCCTTCAGAACTGCCTCAATTCTTCATGGCATAGATTCAACAAGGTGCTGGAAGCATTCCTCAGGGATTTTGGTCCATATTGACATGATGGCATCACACAGTTGCCGCAGATTTGTCGGCTGCACATCCATGATGCGAATCTCCCGTTCCACCCCATCCCAAAGATGCTCTATTGGATTGAGATCTGGTGACTGTGGAGGCCATTTGAGTACAGTGAACTC
Organism: Engystomops pustulosus; assembly: GCF_040894005.1. Taxonomy (NCBI): domain Eukaryota; kingdom Metazoa; phylum Chordata; class Amphibia; order Anura; family Leptodactylidae; genus Engystomops; species Engystomops pustulosus. The sequence continues at coordinate 75,267,453 of NC_092419.1, read as the reverse complement.
ATTGTCATGTTCAAGAAACCAGTCCGAGATGATTCCAGCTTTATGACATGGCGCATTATCCTGCTGAAAGTAGCCATCAGATGTTGGGTACATTGTGATCATAAAGGGATGGACATGGTCAGCAACAATACTCAGGTAGGCTGTGGCGTTGCAACGATGCTCAATTGGTACCAAGGGGCCCAAAGAGTGCCAAGAAAATATTCCCCACACCACCACCACCAGCCTGAACCATTGATACAAGGCAGAATGGATCCATGCTTTCATGTTGTTGACGCCAAATTCTGACCCTACCATCCGAATGTCGCAGCAGAAATCGAGACTCATCAGACCAGGCAACGTTTTTTCCAATCTTCTACTGTCCAATTTCGATGAGCTTGTGCAAATTGTAGCCTCAGTTTCCTGTTCTTAGCTGAAAGGAGTGGCACCTGGTGTGGTCTTCTTCTACTGTAGCCCATCTGCCTCAAAGTTCGACGTACTGTGCATTCAGAGATGCTCTTCTGCCTACCTTGGTTGTAACAGGTGGCGATTTGAGTCATTGTTGCCTTTCTATCAGCTCGAACCAGTCTGCCCATTCTCCTCTTACCTCTGGCATCAACAAGGCATTTCTGCCCACAGAACTGCCGCTCACTGGAGGTTTTTTCTTTTTTCGGACCATTCTCTGTAAACCCTAGAGATGGTTGTGCGTGAAAATCCCAGTAGAGCAGCAGTTTCTGAAATACTCAGACCAGCCCTTCTGGCACCAACAACCACGTTCAAAGGCACTCAAATCACCTTTCTTCCCCATACTGATGCTTGGTTTGAACTGCAGGAGATTGTCTTGACCATGTCTACATGCCTAAATGCACTGAGTTGCCGCCATGTGATTGGCTGATTAGAAATTAAGTGTTAACGAGCAGTTGGACAGGTGAACCTAATAAAGTGGCCGGTGAGTGTATATATAAGATTAATGATAATAGTAAATAAATGTCTAATTAATGATAATGCTATAGAAAATGAAAGATGGCTTAAGTCATATATAAGTTAACCCCTTATCACCAACATTAGTTTTCAGCTTAATGACCAGACTCTATTTTTCAAATCGATAATTGGTTATAACTTTGGAAGACTTTAACATATCCAGGTGATTTTGAGAATGTTTTCTCGTGACGCATTGTACTTCATGTTAATTGTAAAATTTAAGTGATAAATTTTGTGTTTCGGTCTGAAAAAAAGTAAAAATTTGGCAAAAGTTCATTTTCCAAGTTTGAAATGTTCTGCTTTCCAGACAGGAAATAAAACTACCCAAAAAGCTTGATAATTAACATTTATGGGATGATGCTTTATGTTGAGATGATATTTTATACATCCTTTCATTTTTCTAGGATGTTAGGAGGCTTTGCACTTTAGGTGCAATTTTTCTCATTTTCATGAAAATCCCCAAAACTCTCATTTTGAGGGACAACTCAGCTTCCAAGTGACTTTGAGAGGCCTAAATAATAGTAACACCCCATAAATTACCCCACTATAGAAACTTCACCCCTCAACGTATGTAAAACAACTTCTATTGAGTCTATTAACCCTTTAAGTGTTTCACATGGGTTAAAACAATATGGACCTGCGATTTAGAAACTTTTGAATTATTTTGGAAAATAAATTAATTTAGGCCAAAACTGACAGTTTCATAATAAATTAAATGATGAAATGCTCTGCAAAGTTTGATGCCCAATTCCTCCCGAGTGTACTGAAAACTGGTGCATGTTGCAAAGTAAATGTGCCCCAATATTCTGTGTGGTCTCTCAAGTGATTTGTATAATGATCCTTATCAAAAGAATCTATTACTCTCTTGATACATCTCTGAATTTTATTTGCCTTATTTTTAGCTGCTTGGCAATAGCCATTAAAATTAAGTTTACTGTCCACCTATACGTATGAATCGTTTTGTGCTGCAGTTTTAACAGGTAATTGACTTTTAATTGTAATTGAGTTTTTAATCTCCAATAATACTATACTAACTTCCTCTGTATTTGTCACTTTACAGAACTTTGTCTTATCTGCTAATATCAAATCTCTACTGTGTAAATTTTATGTACCGTATATGCTTGTGTATAAGCCAAGTTTTTCACCACAAAAAATGTGCTGAAAAACCTCACCTCGGCTTATACACGAGTCAAAAAAATTATATACTCAGCCTCCGGCGGTCTCCACGATGTCCGTGCGGCTCCCCCGATGTCCGTGAGGCTCCACTTCTTTCTTCTTCTCGGCTCCTCTTCAATCTTCCATCTTCTTTAAAAGCCTGCAGGGCGCAGCCATGTTATCCCCATGTTATCCTGCAGGCGCATACTGTGACGTCAGCAGCGGGCGCGTCATAGTATGCCCCTGCCGGACGGAAGGTAGCATGTCCGCGCCCTGCAGGCTTTTAAAGAAGACAGAAGATTTAAGAGGAGCCACGAGGAAGAAAGAAGCGGAGCTGCGCGGACATCGGGGAGCCGCTCCAAACATCGGGGCGTATATGAGTTTAATTTATTATAAGGGCTGGCTGTATACTACTGGGGGCAGGCTGGGCTGGCTGTATACTACTGGGGGCAGGCTGGGCTGGCTGTATACTACTAGGGGCAGGCTGGGCTGGCTGTATACTACTGGGGGCAGGCTGGGCTGGCTGTATACTACTGGGGGCAGGCTGGGCTGGCTGTATACTACTGGGGGCAGGCTGGGCTGGCTGTATACTACTGGGGGCAGGCTGGGCTGGCTGTATACTACTGGGGGCAGGCTGGGCTGGCTGTATACTACTGGAGGCAGGCTGGGCTGGCTGTATACTACTGGGGGCAGGCTGGGCTGGCTGTATACTACTGGAGGCAGGCTGGGCTGGTTGTATACTACTGGAGGCAGGCTGGGCTGGCTGTATACTACTGGGGGCAGGCTGGGCTGGCTGTATACTACTGGGGGCAGGCTGGGCTGGCTGTATACTACTGGGGGCAGGCTGGGCTGGCTGTATACTACTGGGGGCAGGCTGGGCTGGCTGTATACTACTGGGGGCAGGCTGGGCTGGCTGTATACTACTGGGGGCAGGCTGGGCTGGCTGTATACTACTGGGGGCAGGCTAGGCTGGCTGTATACTACTGGGGGCAGGCTGGGCTGGGTGTATACCACTGGGGGCAGGCTGGGCCGGCTGTATACTACTGGGGGCAAACAGAACAATAATAATATGCATTTGCGTTTTACACATGAAACATCGCAGAATACAGTGCATTTTTTGGATATTACCCTGACAGGTACTACACAAGTACACATTGAACCATACACTAAACCGACAGCGTTAAATTCTACACTAAACGCTAAATTATGTCATTCTAAACATTGTGGGAGATTTGGCCCAGTAGAGACCGTGGTAGCGGGGTGCTGTGATGCAGTTCACGACAGTGACACCAAAGTACAGTCCAAAACAGGTCTAGCCTGTGTTTATTTCAGCAGGAACAAAATAAAACAGCCTTCACATTCAGGCATCAAAAACAAAATAATATCCTACCCGTCAGGGTGCTAACTAAACAATGGTTCTCTGACTCACCACTAACAAAAATACTTTTGCTGCTCCAGGCACAGAGGTCAGGGCTGTGTGCTCTCCAGCCTCCACTCAGAGAGACAACACTCTCAGCTCTGCTCAGCGGCTTTATGCAGGCTGATTGGGCTGTTCCCACCACCAAGGTGCTGGACAACACAACCTCAGCACTAAGGCCTTGCATAATAGCAAAACCTAGGGGAAACATACCGCCCATCCACAGTTAATCCCTTCAGTGTCTCACACATGTAATTAAAAATATTCCGGTTGTAGAACTGATTCGTACTAAACGCAACTGTACCAATCCACTCATACTTGCTGACACGGACAATAACTTGAGTGGTATATTAACTGTGTCGCTAAGAGAGCACCAACTCTGGGAATGCAGTTGTCACCAAGTATTTTTCTTTCTGATAATACACAATCCAAGAATTGGCTTAAAACAAAAGGTTTTTTCAAGTGCGGACGCAGTTAATGTATTTGCTGTAATTACGCATCACCTAGTAAAAACTTTCAATCCGTTTGTACACAAAAGACGTATAATATTTCCGGGTTCATCAATTGTAATACATCAAATGTAATTTACATGATTACCTGTCAAGCTTGTCATCTAAAATATATAGGTTGTACAACCTGTCCACTTAAGGTTAGAATACGCCGACATATTTCAGATGCAGGCAAAAAAGATGCAGCCAATACTTCTATGGTTTCCCGTCATTTCCTTAATGCTCACAATGGAGATTGTACCAATCTGTCTGTTGTAGCAATATAAAGAGTTAAATATCCAACAAGGGGTGGAGATCACAGAAGGAAACTCTTAAATAGAGATACCTTCTGGATCTTCACCCCACAAAGCAGAGTCCCGGGGGAGGGGGGGGGGGGTCTTGATAAAGGGCAGGATATTATTTACTAATACTGAATATGTTCTTATCAACCTAGGTTGTACTTGCTTCTCTTTTTTTAATACTTATACACATATATAAACTTTTAGTACATGTAACTCCTTACGTCATTAGGAGAGAGGTCACATGATTTTTGGTGAGACAGGATATAAGTCTTTCATACTTACCTCACAAGCTAGCCATGAATAAGGAAGGTTTCTTCCGAAACACGTAGGAATTTATGGTCTCCTCGCTACCCTATGCTAAAACATGTGTTTGAACTGTGTTGTAAGCTGTTTTTAAGCTGATCCAATAAAAGCCAGATTTTATTCCACGTGGACTCTGCTTGAAGCTGGACTGCATTTGCTTTTCCCATAATTACAACAATGTGTAATTATGTTTTTTTGGTCTCTGCGACAACTGGATTTTGGGTTGTCATAAGAACCAGGATTAACAATAAAGCGTTATTGAATACACCTGATAACTGTTACAGCTGATCATTGTAGCCTAGGGCTAAATTACAGTAAATTACCAACATCTTGAGGTCTATTTGTAGCTAGGAGTCATCTGTAAATTGGGTTTTCTTAAAGGACACCCGTCATCAGGTCTGTGTCACTTGTCCTGTCACTACTACCTGTTGGAGCAGCTCACAAGGATCCCATCCCAGCCTTTATCTAGTTATTTCATACATTATTCATTGTAAAATCATCTATTCTTTATTATGTAAATGAGGCTGGTCACATGGTCAGAGGCAGTGATGTCACCCCTGTTACCCCTCCCCTCTCCTCCCCCTGCTCATGTCTGTGTGTAATGTATAGTAAAGCATGGCTAGTGTGTGTGCTGCATCTGCTGACATGCTGCATCCTCCTAATATACAGGTGAGAGACACAGACATCAGCTACACATGGATCTGACATGTTCTGCTGTAACATGGCTGCCTGGAGCTGCTGTATCTCTCCTAAACACACACACATGCACACACAGGCTGCAGGGGGCATGGCCACCAGCACCAGGAAGCACATCATTATACAGCCTCACATCATTATACAGGCTGTCAGTCATGCACTGGGGGTGTGGCTGTGCCTCCCACTCATGAATAGAGTGGACAGCTTGAATATGCTAATGCTTCATTGGACATTTCACAGGTCATTTGCATACAGCTTTAGGACCTCATTGCTTAGGTTTACAGGCATGAAGAGGGACAATGAAGGGATAGAGGCAATGCTCTCTAATTGCAGTTTATGAAAATATATTTAGATTAGGGGGGTTATTTTGCATGACGGGTTCCCTTTAAGTCTGGCACAAAAAAACGATTATTTGAGTTTGTCTTAATAATGCCCGACCCTCTCACTGCACCAGTAGCATAATATCCAAGTAGCAAGCAGAGTAGAATCACAAATGTCATTAGAGAGAAAACTCTTAATATTGTCACTTGGAATGATAATTGTTGCCGTTTCCTTTGCAGTGGCAGGGTCAGGTAGTTCCTCTGGCATCCCGGAGTATGTGAATCAGTGTGATGCATTCTACACGAATACAGTACAATCTGCCTCCGCTCACAAGTTTAGTCACTTCCTGTCAATGCTAGTCAGTTCCGATGTTTGGAAGATTAAAAGCATCCAATAGATGTGTTAAAACACTATATCCAAAAATGTCTTTGATTTTTTTAAGTTATAGTCATATGGAGCGGTTGATCCTGAATTAGTAGGCGTGTTTTGAAGCAGCTTACTTCAACTTCAGTAGTAACAATAGTATGAATGCAATGGAACGATGCAAGTGTAATGTCAGCATTTGGGATGTGTAAATCCACTTGATCACCGCGGGAGGTGGTACCAGCCGACACCTGGGACTGGAGTCTAAGGGGGACCTGGTCTGCACCAGAGCCCGCCGCAAAGCGGGTTGGACTTGCTGCGGCAGGATACCACCAGGCCGTTCCACAGGTGCGACTAGCCCGCGGTGGCAGCCGAGGTCGAGGTACCTTAACAGAGGACAGTCTCGTGGTTGGGTCCAGGCAGAGGGTCAAGGCAGGCGGTAGAGATGTAAGGTCAAAGTCCAAATCCGGGGTCAGCAACGGGAGGTCCAGGCAGATGGGAAAGGGAACACAGGCACGCGGGACACAGGAACACAGCAACACGGAGGAACACTGGTAACGCGGCAACACAGGACTCAGGAGCAGGAACACACGGGAACGCAGGAATACACGGCACCGTAGGAAGGTAGGTGCCAGATTATAAGGTATCGCGGGAACACTCGTCACAGTACCCCCCCTCCTTCGGCCTCCCCCTCTTCTTGGACCTGAGAAAACGTTGATGCAGGCTCTTGTCCAGGATGTTATCCTCTGGCTCCCACAATCTCTCCTCAGGACCAAATCCTTTCCAGTCTACAAGAAATAACCGCCTACCTCTCACCGTCTTCATATCAAGGATCTCTTTTACCTCGAAGACATCGGTGGAATCAACCTATGGTGCTGGAGGAGGAGGAATTTGCCGGGCAAAGCGGTTGAAGATGACCGGCTTGAGGAGAGAAACGTGGAAGGAGTTGGGAATGCGCATGCTAGAAGGCAATCGCAACTTGTAAGCCACTGGGTTGATGCGACTAAGGATTTCAAATGGACCCAAGGGGTCCCAATTTATAGCCCGGGATGTTCAGCTCAACATACTTGGAGGACAGCCAGACCCTTTCACCAGGAGCTAAAACAGGAAATGGTCGGCTTCTTGTCTGCTTGACGCTTGGTCTGAGCTGAAGCTTGGAGCAATGAGGTACGGACTTGTTACCAAATGGCTTTTAGATCCTGTACCAAGTCTTCCACACAGGAACATCTGAAGACATGGGTAACGGAAGAGGAGGCCGAGGATGCAGCCCACAGTTAATAAAGAAGGAAGCAGAACCGGCTGAAGTGGGGTCCAGGGAATTGTAGGAGAAGTCCGCCCATGGTAGAAGAGAAGCCCAGTCGTCCTGACGGACAGACACAAAGTGGCGGAGGTAGCAACCCAAAGTCTGATTCACCCTCCCCACTTGGCTGCGAGTCTGAGGGTGATAGAAGAAAAGTCAAATTGCACCTGCAACTGGTTGCACAGAGCTCTCCAGAACTTGGACACGAACTGAGCTCCTCGATCCGAAACGATGTGCCTGGGGAGACCATGAAGCCGGAAGATATCCTGTAAGAAGAGACTGGCAAGTCGTGGAGCAGAAGGCAAACCTGGTAGAGGGATAAAATGGGACATCTTTGAAACGCGGTCAGTCAGATGATGGTATTGCCAGATCATAGAGGCAGATCCGTAACAAAGTCCATAGCCACATGAGACCACGGGTTGGTAGGTACGGGTAACGGCAACATAAGACCAGCAGGTTTTAGTCATGAGGGTTTATTGTGCGCACAAGAGGCACAGGAACCCATAAAATCCATACGTACCTGACTAAATCAGGCCACCAATAGAATCGGAAAATGAAGGCCACAGAGCGCTGCACCCTAGGGTGCCCAGCCACATGAGAAGCATGTCCCCAGGTCAGTATCCTCTTTCGAAGACCAGGTCGCACATAACTCTTGCCGGGAAGCAGTTGCCAGAGGTCCACCAGCGCTGCAAGCACGAGTCTCTCTGGAGAACCAATATGTTTCGGAGCAGATCCCTCCCCCATAACATTAGAAGCACGGGACAAGGTGTCAGACTTGATGTTTTTCTCAGTAGGACGAAAATGGATCCGAAAGTCAAAGCGAGAAAAGAAGAGGGACCACCGGGCTTGACGCGGATTCAGTCTCTGAGCCGTCTGTAGATACTGAAGGTTCTTGTGGTCCGTGTAAATGCTGACTGGAATTCGGGCTCCCTCCAGCAGATGGCGCCACTCTTCCAAGGCAAGCTTGATAGCCAGAAGCTCCCATTCTCCAATTGAATAATTCCTCTCTGCGGAGGAGAAGGTTTTGGAGAAGAAGCCGCAAGTGAGAGTTCGGCCCTTAGGCCCCTTCTGGGTAAGGACCGCCCCAGCGCCCACGGGGGAGGCATGAACTTCCACGAGGAACGGCTTTTCAGTATCAGGTCGGGTAAGAACAGATGCAGAGGAAAAAGTTCATGAAGTTCTCCTGGGCCGCTGGAGGCCAGACACGGGAATTAGCACCTTTCCTTGTAAACGGCACCATTGGCGTGACCAGAGAGGAGAAATGTGGGATACATTGTCTATAATAATTCGCAAAGCCCAGAAATCTTTGTATTGCTCACAGTCCCTCTGGGCGTGGCCACTGAAGATCTTGGTACTGATAACTTGGCAGGATCCATCTGCAAGCCTTAATCAGAAATTATGTAGCGGAGGAATGGAAGGCTCTACTGATGAAACTGGCACTTCTCCAGTTTGGCGTAGAGATGTTTAACCCTGAGGCGGCTGAGCACTTTCCATACGTGGGACTGGTGGGACTCGAGATCAGCAGAATACACAAGGATGTCTTGCAGGTAAACCACAACACAACTGTACAATAAGTCCCGGAAGATATCATTGACAAATTCCTGGAAAACGGCTGGCGCATTACAAAGTCCATAGGGCACAACTAGATATTCAAAATGCCCATCACGGATGATAAAGGCAGTCTTCCACTCGTCACCATTCCTGATACAGTTGAGGTTGTAGGCCCCACGAAGATCCAATTTGTAAAAGATTCTTGCACCCCGCAAACTGTCAAACAGCTCCGTGATCAGCGGCAGAGGATAGCGATTCTTAACGGTGACTTGTTAAGACCGCGATAGTGTATACAGAAGCAGAGAGAGCAATCCTTCTTAGTGACAAAAAAGAAACCAACGCCAGCTGGTGAGGAGGCTTTGCGGATGTTCACCTTGACATATTCAGACATAGCAGCAGTCTCAGGTACCGAGAGCGGGTACACCCGACCCCATGGAGAAGAAGCATCGGGCGGCAGGTCAATGGGGCAGTCGTAGGGATTATGTGGAGGAAGGGTTGCAGCCTGTTTCTTGGAGAATACATCTGCGAAGCCCCTCCAAAGGCTTGGGAGACACGGTAGAATTCCTGACAGGAAGCGGATGAGGGATCTCCATACAGTGTGAGGAACAATCCGGGTCCCAACGGAGAATCTCCGCAGAAGACCAGTCCAGCATAGGGGCATGACGTTGTATCCAGGGGAGACCCAACAGGAGACTGGAAGTGCTTTGGGGTAGCACAAACAAAGAAAGTCTCTCTTTATGTAGAATAACAACTTGCAAGAGCAGGGGTTCACTGCGAAACCAGATGGATACGGAAAGAATCTGACTACTGACCAAGGCAATGGACAATGGCTTCTCGAGATGAACCACTGGGAAGTGATGCTGGGAGACCAAGGCTGCGTCCTCAAAGTTTTATGTAGAGCCTGAATCCAGGAAAGCAGAGACCTGAATCTGGGTGCCGGTACCAGGGAGCACAGGAATCGTCAGGCATGGAGAAGCTTTGCTCACTCCTAGAGACGCTTCTCCCAAGAACTCTGGGGATGGACAGGACAAGGTGCTCCTATCGTCGTCTGGTCGTCTGTAGGGAGAGCCAGATTCTGTTCACCTACACAGGCTCCTCTGCAGATGATTCAGGCGAAGGCTGGAGGGGTCTTTGAAAGGCAGGTGCCAGGCGAGGAAAACGTCTTACATGAGCTTGAAGGTGTTTGTGCATAGTTCCTCGGTGCGCTCCTTGAACCAAACATCAATCCGAGTCACCAGTGTGATAAGACCACTCAGAGTTGACGGCAGGTCACGTCCTTTCTTGAAGGTGGCCATGAGAGTTGCATCGTTCCAGGCAAGTTCAGAGGCCAGGGTGTGAAACTGAACTGCATATTCTCCCACTGACAGGTTCAACAAAGCAGTCTAGGCAGAAGAGGCCCGTGCAGGTTCTTCAAAAAAGGCCCGCAACTCCACCAGAAAAGCTGTGAGAGTTGCCGTGACCGGGTCGCCTCTGTCCCAAAGAGGGGTAGCCCAGGCCAGAGCTTTCCCGGAGAGGAGATTGACAAAGAATGCCACCTTGGATCGCTCCGAGACAATTTGCAAAGGCATGAGTTCTATTTGCAGAGAGCACTGGGTTATAAAGCCCCTGCACTGTTTGGGATCTCCGTCATACTTGCCGGTCATAGACAGCCGTAGCCTGGGTTCAGCTGCAGGAAGACAGACTGGGGTGGCAGGAGCCGCGGGAGCAGACTCAGGAACTGTTGCTGGGCGGCTAGCAGCTGTTGCAGCATGGTGGTAACTTGATCCAGCTGTTCGCGTTAAGCAGCAATCTCCCGGGATTGCTGGACCACAACGGCGGCAAAGTTGGGTTGCGTGGGTAGTGGAAACTCGGCGGGATCCATGGCCGGATCTTACTGTCAGGATTCTGGATGTGTGAATCCACTGGACCACCGCAGGAGGTGGTACTAGCCAACACCTGGGACCGGAGTCTCAGTGGCACCAGGTCTTCACCAGAGCCCGGGCGCAAAGCGGGTTGGACTTGCTGCGGCAGGATACCACCAGGTCGTTCCACAGGTGCGACTAGCCCGAGGTTGCAGCTGAGGTTGAGGTACCTTAACGGAGGACAGTCTCGTGGTCGAGTCCAGGGAAAGGGTCAAGGCAGGCGGCAGAGATGCAAGTCCAAATCCGGGGTCAGCAACGGGAGGTCCAGGCAGATGGGAAAGGGAACACAGGCACACGGGACACAGGAACACAGCAACATGGAGGGACACTGGTAACACAGGACTCAGGAGCAGGAACACACGGGAACGCAGGAATACACAGGAAGGCAGGAATACACAGGAAGGCAGGAATACTCGCTTGGATGCTTTCTCTCAGGCTTGCTGGAATATAAGATGGAGGTTCAGCCAGCGCACCAATCAGCGGTCAGCTGGCCCTTTAAATTTCCAGCAGCCAGCGTGCGTAATCTTCTGAGCGTCAATCTTACACACTATATTGAAAGGCGTAAAAAGCGGATCAGAGATGGATCTTTGTTATTATTTAACAAAAAATGTTAAAGAGAACCCGTCAGGCAATATAACCCCCTAAACTAAATATATTTTCATAAACTGCCATTAGAAAGCATTGCCTCTATCCTTTCATTGTCCCTCTACATGCCTGTAAACTAAAGCAATAAGGCCCTAAAGCTGTAGGCAAATGACATGTGAAATGTCCGATGACCAATCAAGAATGTGGAACCCTGCACAGCAACAGTATACACCAATTCAAAGTGTAAACGACACAGTAAGATGGATCCATCAAACAAAAAGCAAAGTGGTGTGCCACTTTTAAATTTGTACAGAAAACATGAATTTTATTAGAACACACACCCAAACACAGACAATACCATAAAAACAATAAAAAATAGTAGTACCAAAGTACATACAGTGCAATATCGTGTTATTAATACCGTATATACTCGAGTATAAGCCGACCCGAGTATAAGCCGAGACCCCTAATTTTACCATCAAAAACTGGGAAAACCTATTGACTCGAGTATAAGCCGAGGGTGGGAAATGCATTAATCACAAACCCCCTCAGTATGTATACAGCCTGCCCCCAGTAGTATACAGCACAGCCCCCAGTAGTATACAGCCATCCCAGCATTAAAAGAAAATAATAAACTTATATACTCACCCTCCGGTGGCCCCGACCTGCAGCGCTGCTCCCCCGATGTCCGCACGGTCCTCTTCGGCGCCCATCTTCTTTCTTCACTAACTTCGTGCCGGGCGCCATTGTTCTCCCCTGGACGGCGCCTAGTATGACACGCCGCTGCTGACGTCATAGTAGGCGCCGCCTGGAGGAAAAACATGGCGCCGCCCGGTACGAAGTTAGTGAAGACAGAAGACTGCTGCGGGAGCCAGAAGAGGACCCGCGTGTACATCGGGGGAGCAGCGCTGCAGGTCGGGGCCACCAGAGGGTGAGTATATAAGTTTATTATTTTTTAAAGATTTTTTATGACTGTATGACTCGTGTATAAGCCGAGGGGATGTTTTTCAGCACATTTTTTGTGCTAAAAACTCGGCGTATACACGAGTATATACGGTACTCTGATACAATAACAAAACCCCTCCTGAATGGGTAGCGTAAACCAAGACCAACCCAGTAGCAAGGTTTTACCCCTGAGGAAGTCTCCAGTGACAGACGTAACACGTGGGGAGCCCTCCACCTCCTGATCTCTGTACCAATCAGCACCTTTGATGCTGTTACCATGCTGCCTGCCTGCCAGATAACCTGTAATGTATACTGGGGATTTGCCTCGTACCTTCTTACCAATTTTTGGGGAACAATCTAGGCACCAGTCTACTTGCTCAGTACCTTTATGACAGCTGGTCATATGCACATGCACTTTCAATTTGTTTACATTGCTACTGGGTTGGTCTTGGTTTACGCTACCCATTCAGGAGGGGGTTTGTTATTGTACCTATCAGTATTACTAACATGATATTGCACTGTATGTACTTTGGTACTACTATTTTTAAAATTTTTTTATGGCATTGTCTGTGTTTGGGTGTGTGTTCTAATAAAATTCATGTTTTCTGTACAAATTTAACAGTGGCACACCACTTTACTTTTTGTTTGATGAAATGTCCAATGAGTCATTAGCATATTCAAGCTGTACAGCTTATTCATGAGAGGGAGGCACAGCCACACCCCAGTGCTTGACTGACAGCCTGTATAATGATGTGAGGTATAATGGTGTAATGGCTCCTCCATGTGCTTCCTGGTGCTGGTGGCCACTCCCCCATGCAGTCTGTGTGTGTATATGAGAGATACAACAGCTCCAGGCAGCCATGTTATAGAAGAATGTGTTAGGTACTTGTGTAGCTGATGTCTGTGTCTCTTACATGCGTATTAGGAGGGAGAGCATGTCAGCAGATAAAGCACAGGCACTAGCAATGCTTTACTATACATTACACACAGACATGAGCAGGGAGAGGGGAGGGGTAACGGTTGACATCACTGCCTCTGACCATGTGATTGGCCTCATTTACATAATAAAGAAAAGATAATTTTACAATGATTAATGTATGAATTGACAGCTGTAACAGCTGTGGTCAGAGTGATCTCCAATCGCGGGTGACCCCGTGCCTGCCAGGGGTCTCTGGCCACAATTGTCCCCCTCCAGCACTGTCTTCGGGGGACACCAATTGTTTTCATGGAAGCCCTGAGGTCCAATCAGGATCTTAAAGGCACAGTTTCAGCCTATGCACCTCAGTATTGCAGGGTATTATCATGAACAAGCAACCAGCAATCTCATGGTGGAAGAAGTAATGTAATAAAGGAGAAAAACATGTTTCTTAAATAAAAATAAATAAAAATGCCCATAAGCCCCATAAACATATAAAGAGACATATAACGCAAAAAAAGTTTAAATCAGAACACAAACGCCACATATATAGCATCACCACATCCGTAACGACCCGGAGAATTGAAAATAATCATTATTGAACCCACATGATGAACACTGTAAAAAAATGTTAAAAAGCCACCAGAAATTTGGATTTTTACCTACTTCATCTAACTGGAAAATGCATCTCATCCCGCAAAAAAAAAAAAAAATCGCATGGCCTGACTAATGAAAAAAATAAAATTTTATAGCCTACAAAAGGGGCCAATGAGGAAACTAAAATCATGGCATCTGCAGGGCGTTCCTTCCCTTTTAGGCCTCGCTGTGCGCCCATAAAACAATTGATGGCCACACGTGAGGTTTCTCTTTATATCTTTTGAAAATGTGTAAATTTCAAGGCTAAATGAACATATGACAAAATTGGACCAATATCACCTCCATTTGATTTAACTACTATGAAGAATTCAAAGGGTTAACAATCTTCCTGAAACCAATGTTTGATTTGTAAACCGCATGACATCACAATGAATTATCCAGACATTTCAAAAATTCTGAAAATGTAAAGCAGATATATGAGAAATGTTATTTACCAACCTTTTATGCGCACTGTATCAAATGCCTTGGAAAAGTCCCGATACACAACATCCACAGCCTCCCCCAGGCCCAGTTTGGAACTTACCTCATCATAGGAGCCAATCAGATAAGTCTGACATAAAAAAGTGATGGTCACTTGTTTATGATTCGGTTTATGATCTGGTATGGTATGACATGGTTTATGATCCCTCATAAACCCATGGCGATGCTGGGTTACAATGTTATGGACAAATCCAGTGCTCAAGGAATCTTTACATATTAAAAGTAATGGCCTATCTATTAAGGTACATAGTTCATGTTTTACCTCAGGGTTTATGCCATCTGGGCCTAGTGATTTGTCTATTTTGTGGTTTTAAGGCGGCGCTGTACCTCTTCCTGAGTTAAACTGTTGACATTCAAAAGAGAATTTACAATCATTCCTCATCGTGTCATCCGCCAGAGGATTTTTCTGGGTAAAGACAGTTGAGAAGGCAACATTCAGTAGATTGGCCCTTTTCTCATCTCCCTCCACCATGTTCCTAATTGTCATGGGTGGTCCCGCGACCAACATCGCGGGCTCACCCGTGCCGCCCTGCCCCCGCATCTCACCTGTCCCGGCTCCTGGCTCGCTCCCCTCCGCTGTGCGCGTCCCCGCCTGCTAGGGCGCGCGCGCGGCACCTTCTCCAGATTTAAAGGGCCAGCGCCCCATTAATTGGCGCTGGCCATATTGCCCAATTCTTCATGAGCCTGCCTCTTCCTGTAACCCTTGCCGGATCTTTGTGCCTCATAGCCTTAGAGAAAGCTTCCAAGTGATTATTCCTGCGTTCCTGTGTATTCCTGCGTGTTCCCGCTCCTGAGTCCTGTGTTACCCAAGTTCCTCCATGTTGCTGTGTTCCGTGTGCCTGTGTTCCCGCTCCCACCTGCCTGGACCTCCCGTTGCTGACCTTGGACTTGACGTTGCATCTCTGCCGCTTGGGCTCCGGTCCCAGGTGTCGGCTAGTTCCATCTCCCGCGGTGGTCCAGAGGATCCACTGATCCTGACAGTAAGATCCGGCCATGGATCCCGCCGAGGTTCCACCTCCCACTCAGCCAGACCTCGCTACCATAGTGATCCACCAGTCCCGGCAGATTACTGCACAACGGAATCAACTAGAGCAAGTCATCGCCATGCTGCAACAGCTGCTAGCCACACAGCATCAGCAACAGTCTCCTGAGGTGGCCGCTGCGACTCCTGCTACCCCGGCTTATCTTCCTGCTGCTGAACCCAGGCTACGTCTCTCTTTGCCCGGCAAGTATGATGGGGATTCCAAGATGTGCAGGGGCTTCATCACCCAGTGCTCCCTGCACATAGAACTTATGCAGTCGCAATTTTCCACAGAGCGGTCCAAGGTGGCATTTGTCCTCAGCCTCCTTTCCGGGAAGGCCCTGGCCTGGGCTACTCCTCTTTGGGACAGGGATGACCTGGTTGTCGCTACCCTCTCGGAATTTCTGGCAGAGTTCCGGTCAGTCTTCGACGAACCGGCACAAGCTTCCTCTGCGGAGTCTGCATTATTGAACCTGCGCCAGGGCAACTCATCTGTGGGAGAGTACACAGTTCAGTTCCGCACCCTGGCTTCCGAACTTGCCTGGAACGATGCGGCCCTCATTGTTACCTTCAAGAAAGGACTTTCTGCGCAGGTCAAGGACGCGCTGGCAGCGCGGGACCTGCCGTCAACTCTGAGTGGTCTTATCACCCTGGCCACTCGAATTGATGTGCGGTTTAAGGAGCGCGCTGAGGAACTACGCTCCGAGTAACCCCAAGGCCGTGTTAGACGTCTTCCTCGCCTGGCACCTGTATTCCAAAAGCGGCTTCAGCCCCCGGCTGAATCTTCTGCTGATGAACCTATGCAGGTGGACCGAGTCCGGCTTTCTCTACAAGAGCGTTCCAGGCGACGTCAGGAGAACCTGTGCATGTATTGTGCCAGCCCAGGGCACTTTGTCGGGGCTTGTCCTGTCCGCCCCCAACGTCCGGGAAACGTCAGCACCTAGGCTTCTCGGGAGAAGCGTCCCTAGGTGTGAATAAAGCTTCTCGACGCTTGACTCTCCTCAGCGTTGGCACTGGCACCCAGATCCAAGTTTCTGCCTTCCTGGATTCGGGCTCTACAGCGAACTTTGTGGATGCTGTCCTGGTCTCCCAGCATCACTTCCCGGTGGTTCGTCTCAGGAAGCCATTGTCCATTGCCTTGGTCAGTGGCCAGATTCTCTCCGTGCCCATCCGGTTTCGCACGGAACCCCTGCTCCTGCAAGTTGGAGCATTACATAGAGAAAGACTGTCCTTTTTTGTGCTGCCCCAGTGCACTTCCACTCTCCTGCTGGGCCTCCCCTGGTTGCAACATCATGCCCCTGTTCTGGACTTGTCTTCTGGGGAGATTCTCCGCTGGGGTCCGGATTGTTCATCACAATGTATGAAGGTTCTACATCCGCTCCCTGTCGGGACTTCTACCTTGTCTCCTAAGCCTTTGGGGGGGCTTCCCGCTCCGTACCAGGATGTGTTCTCCAAGAAACAAGCTGAGACCCTTCCTCCACATCGTCCCTACGATTGCCCCATCGACCTGCTGCCTGGATGTTCTCCTCCTCGGGGTCGGGTGTACCCGATCTCGGTACCTGAAACAGCCGCCATGTCCGAGTATGTCCAGAAGAATCTGCAAAGAGGCTTCATTCGTAAATCCACCTCTCCGGCAGGCTCCGGCTTCTTTTTTGTCACCAAGAAAGATGGCTCTCTCCGCCCCTGTATTGACTATCGCGGTCTTAACAAAGTCACCGTTAAGAATCGCTATCCTCTGCCGCTGATCACGGAGCTGTTTGATCGTCTACGGGGTGCGAGAGTCTTTACCAAGCTGGATCTTCGTGGGGCCTACAATCTTATCCGCATCAGGAGGGGCGACGAGTGGAAGACCGCCTTTAACACCCGTGATGGGCATTTTGAATATTTAGTTATGCCTTTCGGACTCTGTAATGCGCCAGCCGTTTTCCAAGAGTTTGTCAACGATATCTTCAGGGACTTATTGTACCACTGTGTGGTGGTTTACCTGGATGACATCCTTGTGTATTCTGCTGACCTCGAGTCCCACCATTCCCATGTACGGCAAGTGCTCAGCCGCCTCAGGGCCAACCATCTCTACGCCAAACTGGACAAGTGCCTGTTTCATCAAAAAAGCCTTCCATTTCTCGGCTACATTATTTCCGATAAAGGCTTGCAGATGGATCCTGACAAGTTATCTGCGGTTCTTCAGTGGCCACGCCCAGTGGGACTGCGGGCTATTCAAAGATTCCTGGGCTTCGCAAATTATTATAGACAATTCATTCCTCACTTCTCGACTCTGGTAGCTCCAATGGTGGCGCTAACGAAGAAAGGTGTCAATTCTCGTGCCTGGCCCCCAGTGGCTGATGAGGCCTTCACGAGACTAAAGTCTGCTTTTTCTTCTGCATCTGTCCTTACCAGACCAGATACCGAGAAGCCATTTTTTGTGGAGGTTGATGCCTCCTCCGTAGGAGCTGGAGCGGTCCTTACTCAGAAGGGGCCTAGGGGCCGAACTCTATCCTGCGGCTTCTTCTCCAAAATTTTCTCCCCCGCAGAGAGGAATTATTCTATTGGAGATTGTGAGCTTCTGGCCATCAAGCTTGCCTTGGAGGAGTGGCGTCATCTGTTGGAGAGAGCCAGATTTCCAGTCAGCATCTACACTGACCACAAGAACCTCCAATACCTACAGTCGGCTCAGCGGTTGAACCCGCGTCAAGCCCGGTGGTCTCTCTTCTTTTCCCGTTTTGACTTCCAAATCCATTTTCATCCTGCCGAGAAAAACATCAAGGCTGACGCCTTGTCCCGTGCTTCGGATGTTATGGGGGAGGACTGTGCCCCGAGATACATCGTTCCTCCTGAGAGACTTGTGCTGGCAACGCCGGTGGACCTCCGGCAATTACCTCCCGGCAAGACTTATGTGCGACCTGGACTTCGAAAGAGGGTTCTGACCTGGGGACATTCTTCTCGTGTGGCTGGGCACCCTGGGGTGCATCTCTCTGTGGCCCTAATTTCCCGATTCTATTGGTGGCCTGATTTGGTCAAGGACATTCGGGATTTTGTGCGGTCCTGTACCTCTTGTGCTCGTAATAAGCCCTAACGACAAAAAACAGCTGGTCTTCTGTTGCTGTTACCCGTGCCTACCTGCCCGTGGTCTCACGTGGCTATGGACTTTATTACAGATCTGTCACCATCATCTGGCAATACCGTTATCTGGGTGGTAACCGACCGTTTTTCCAAAATGTCTCATTTTGTTCCTCTGCCAGGCCTGCCGTCTGCTCCACACCTTGCCAGACAGTTCTTCACCCACATCTTTCGCCTACATGGACTTCCGTTGCACATTAGTCTCGGACCAAGGGGTCCAGTTTGTCTCCCGCTTCTGGCGATCCCTGTGTAATCAACTGCAGATAAAACTGGACTTCTCTTCTGTGTACCATCCTCAGTCTAATGGACAGGTTGAAAGAGTTAACCAGACTTTGGGCTGTTACCTGCGTCACTTGGTCTCTGCCCGTCAGGACAACTGGTCCACTTTGCTACCTTGGGCAGAGTTCTCATATAACTCCCTGGATTCGGAGTCTGCTGGTGCATCACCCTTCTATGTTCTATATGGAAGACATCCACATCCACCCCTACCTCTCTCCGTGTCTGCTGATGTTCCTGCTGTGGAAGAGTTGGTAACGGACCTTAAAGCTATTTGGGAACACACTCGTCAGTCCCTGCTTCGGGCGTCTGCCCGCACCAAGACTCAGGCCGATAAAAAACGCAGGTCTCCTCCCGTCTTCTCTCCAGGGGATAAAGTGTGGCTGTCTTCAAAATATGTCCGGTTGAAGATTCCCAGCTACATGCTTGGCCCTAGTTATCTGGGTCCATTTGAGGTGCTGAAGCGTATTAACCCTGTGGCCTATAAGCTGCGCCTTTCTCCCACCATGCGCATCCCGAACTCCTTTCATGTCTCCCTGCTCAAGCCTGTCATCTTGAATCGCTTCTCCCAGCAAGATCCTCCTCCTACTCCAGTGGCGGACTCTACCAACACCTATGAGGTAAAAGAGATCTTGCACATGAAGACGGTGAGGGGGAAGTGGTTCTTCTTGGTTGACTGGAGGGGGTTCGGGCCTGAAGAAAGGTCGTGGGAGCCAGAGGACAACATATTGTGTAATCTTCTGCAGAGGTTCCTCCAGCCTAGGAGGAGGTGGAGGCCGAAGGGGGGGGGTACTGTCACGGGTGGTCCTGTGACAGCGCGCCGCCAGCGCATCTCACCCGTCCTGGCTCCTGGCTCGCTCCCCTCCGCTGTGCGCGCGTCCCCGACTGCTAGAGCGCGCGCGCGGCACCTTCTCCAAATTTAAAGGGCCAGCACGCCATTAATTGGCGCTGGCCATATTGCCCAATTCTTCATAAGCCTGCCTCTTCCTGTAACCCTTGCCGGATCTTTGTGCCTCATAGCCTTAGAGAAAGCTTCCAAGTGATTATTCCTGCGTTCCTGTGTATTCCTGCATTCCTGCGTGTTCCCGCTCCTGAGTCCTGTGTTACCCAAGTTCCTCCGTGTTGTGTTCCGTGTGCCTGTGTTCCCGCTCCCACCTGCCCGGACCTCCCGTTGCTGACCTTGGACTTGACGTTGCATCTCTGCCGCCTGCCCTGACCCTGTCTGGACCTGACTACGAGACTGTCATCCGCTAAGGTACCTCAACCTCGGCTGCCACGGCTGGCTGGTCGCACCTGTGGAACGACCTAGTGGTATCCTGCCGCAGCAAGTCCCAGGTGTTGGCTAGTTCCATCTCCCGCGGTGGTCCAGAGGATCCACTGATCCTGACACTAATGTTATTCCCTAGAGGGCCCACAATCCTTTTTTCGTTTTTTGTTATCAGTTATATACTTCAGTCTCTATTTTTGCTACCTTTATCTTTTTTTTTTACAGAATTTATTTTACCCTCTATAATCCTGTAACGCCTTTGCATTTTCTTAGTCAATCCACTTTGTACATTCCCTTCCACAATCCAGAGAGAACATCTTCTTTCTGGCATATTTGGAAAGATTTATCAAACTGTTTGAGTCAGCTTTTTGTCATAATTTGTGCCAAAATGTCTTGGGCCACATTTATCAAGGTTTTTTTTTGAGACACTTTAAAATTTATTAAGACTAGGCACATTGGGAAGATCAATCTGTCTATGCCAGAAAACTGAAGTAATTTGCAATTGATTGCTGTCATTCATCAAGAAGCTTCATTATGTGGCAGTACTAATGTAAAGTGTTTGTCCGATTTATTTTCATCCACCTATCCCCACAGTGTCCACCATCCACATCCTTTACCTTTGTACTCTTCTCATGTAATTTATCTTACCACCCTATTTCATCTTGTTCTTCTGTGAAGCAGAGAATACCCTCTCAACAATCACTTAGGGCGCGTTCACACGTTCCGCTATCGTCGCGTTTATAACGCGACGCTAGCACACAGTGGGCGGGGCTCGGGCCGATCGCATATGCGTTTCCCGGGAAACGCATGCGATTAATAACCCCATCGCATGTGTTTCTCTGGAAACGCATATGCGATCGCCCCAAACTCCGCCCCCTGTGCGCTAGCGTCGCGTTATGAACGCGGCGCTAGCGGAACGTGTGAACCATCAACAGGACGCTTCATTATTTAGTTCCTGTGGATAAAAACTAGTGCATGGTCATGTGATGTCACACAGGTGCTTGACTCGTTAATATCTCAGAGTAATCAAAGCTGTGTGATTTAACAAGACATGCACCTGTGTGACACCACATGACCAGGGGCTGGTGAATGACAGCAAGCAGAGATCTAGAAAACTGTGAGGAATTCATGCAGAAAACATATTTAAAAATTGTATCATTTTTAATTACACAAACATAATCAATTATTTCCTAATAGCAACCCCTTTAATACTGACTTAATAAGCTAAAACCTACACCGTTTATATTTTTTAATTGGTATTTATTTCCCTTATAAAAAATTGCAAAAAAGCATGGAAACAAGACAAAAATGTATTTTTCTTTTACTCTCCAGGTATAGCAGACAGCCCCCTCATGGCACGGGGGCAGGAAGAGACATCTTTACTGTCATTAGTTGCACTAGGATTCCTTCTGCAGATGTGCATTCTGCCACCAGGAAGAGGGTAAGACAAACAGATCTGGCTGCATGCAAAGTCTGAGTGGTGAGGTGTGCAGTAAATTACAATTTTTCAAATAAAACCTAATTTTAAAGTATTACTCTTATAGCAGACAGAAGATGTCATGCTGTGATTTTTCTAAGAACATTTTCTATATGCAACTGTATGTAATATGGCATCACATCTCTCATTAGATGAAAGTTTTGTGGTCATTGTCAGTAATTTATGTGGGGTCTGGGAAAACTAGAAGCAGTTATGGAAGATGTCTTCCAGGCCAGGACTGAGCTGATGTAAAAGCGGTAACAAACTCTCTATCCACTCTGACCAAAAGTGATGCTCTCTGGATGCAGTATTTTTTCGGTACTTTAATCACTGGCTGCAATTATCCTTAGGCCCTAGCAAAATGTTACTATGGGTGTGTGACATCAGAGTCCTACCCCAGATGTCACACAGTGTCCTACAGATCATTGCAGCTTGGGGCTAGAGTAGCCGCATGTACAGAGCTTCACTGGGAAGACGCAACTTTATCAAAGGTGTCTGCAGTTAACCTCTATTTTTACTCCTTGTTCGCAACCCAAAAATCAATGCTTGCAGGGACCAAAAAATTTTGTCTATAGCTACACTTACATATACATGTCATGACTTACATATAACTTCAACCAAAAAGAAATAAATAGAAACTATCCTCTACGTAACCCGATTACTGCCTCTATAAATGGAATATAGATGTGTTCAAAAAGGTGTTTAAATACTTTTACTACTACACATTGGGCTCATTTACCAAGGGTCGCACATTACACTTTCCTTGTACTGTTTGTCTTTTTCGGGGATTGCACGGCTTGGACAAGTGTTTAACAGGTGTCTGTGCTGGGATTGTGTCGCACGCGATCATTTTTTGGCGCAGTTGCGCTGGCTTACATGTAACACAAATTGGGGGGCGTGCCGTCAGACGATCCGACTGATTCTGACTGAAAATACGCCAGCTCACCCTCGAGGTGTACTTCGAGTCAGTAATCCTCCCGGTGCACGGACCACCGTGTAAGCCTTCCACGGAGCAGCAAGTATAGCATCCAGGAACAAATCCAGCACTTTCACGGGAGATGCAGATAAAATCAATGATTCTTTATTTCCAAGCTTTAAAATCCATAATACAGCAAAGTGAAACGGCACACATCAGACCTTCACGTTTCGTCATACTGACTTAGTTATGGTCTAGTGAAAACAGAGACACACCTCACCTATTTCAACCCTATGTTCCACACCTGTGAAATCAGGAAAAAAATCATGTGATGCAAAATGTTAACAGGCACGCAGGATGTTGACTGCACGCAAACAAATGCTATAGAATGCCTGTTACTCTGTTTCACAGATAGTGGAAGATGTAATATACATATAGTACTTTAAAAATAGTATATACAAGTAATTTATTTTAAAAAAAAATATACGTGAACATACATGTGGAACGCATACCAAAAATGCTCAGAGCACAATAAGGGTAAACTTGAACCTGAAACTTAGCAGAATATACTATTGTGTTAGACTGCAGGGTTATTTGTATATAAATCAATCCAATGATCAATTACATTCCATCCTCATAGGAGTATACTATGGTGGTATCGTGAATATTCTTATTTGTAAACAAATCTGTAAACAATCCGCAAACAACTTGTAAACAATGAGGCCAGTCTGAACACAGACAGAAAGAATATGATAGCGAGCATTTTTGATGCAAGCATGGAAACGGGTTTACAGTCTCAGGAAGTTTATATAGAGATAAATATATGGGAACGTTTGTTGGAGAAGGAGGCTAGAATTGGATGGGATTACAAAACTTTAACCTCCTATATTGCAAAGAAAATTATACCGAGAGGATTAAGGATTAAAAAGTTTCCCACAACGGTGTACTCGGAGTCCTTTCAAGAAGCATGGAATGCAATTTTAAGTGAATGTTCGATAAAGTTAATGGAATTAATCACGTCACATGAAAAAGACATGTTATTGGAAATAAAAAAAGACATTGACACTGCCAAAAATCAAATTAAAGATATCCTCATCCAAAATGACTTTGACAAAATGGAGATGGAATTAAAAGCAAAAATGACAGCGATGGAACAGAAAATCATGGAGATTTAAAAGAAAAAAATCCAGAGGGATTTAACACGTTAGCGACGCTAGACGATAAAGATCGTCTTTTTCCGTGGGTACTTCACGCAAAAAGACGATCTATATCGTCATACATTGAAACTGTCACCATGTGCATGACGACAGCTATCAACGACAGCGGATCGTCACGGACATCGGGCCAGGGACCTATCACAGCTGTTCCTGCCCGACGATCACTGTGATTGGTCAGGGGATCCAGCCTGACCAATCACTGTTAAAGAGAGAGGGGAGAGCTGGTTTCCGGGTCTGATTCTGTCATATTTCGTGACAGAAGTGACAGGATCACAGCCGTGAACCGAAACTCTGTCCCCTCAGTGTGTGGAAAGTGCCCCCTCACAAACAAATACCCCCCAAAACCCAATCAGACCCCCTCCAAACCCCTGTTCCTCATCTTTACTCAGTGTGACAGCCGGAGCTGTCATTTTTTTTTTTTTTTTTTGTGATCAGGGCTAGTGATCAGGGATAGTGATTAGGGCTAGTTATTAGGGACAGTGAGTAGGGCCAGTGACTAGGGCCAGTGAGTAGGGACAGCGAGTAGGGCTAGTAATTAGGGATAGCGGTTAGGGATATATACTGTATACACAAAAGCAGTATATAAAATCATACGTTATTACATATACTTACACCTACACAGACCTTCAGCGTTTGTATCCCTTCCTGCGCTGACATTTCAGTTACTGTTTCTTGTTTTATCATAAAATTTAAAAAATATATAAAAAAAATACTAAAAAACTAAAAAAAAATACTGAAAAAATATAGTTTCTGGTTTTATAGATATAGTATCAGTTTAGTACTGTAGGGGTACATTATTACATATACTTACACCTACACAGATCTTCAGCGTTTATATCCATTCCTGCACTGACGTTTCAGTTAGTTTTTTGTTTTATCATAAAATAAAAAAACCTATTAAAAAAATAGTAAAAAAAAAATACAAAAAAATATATAGTTTCTAGTTTTAGATAAGATAAGATAATCCTTTATTAGTCTCACAGTGGGGAAATTCAGAGCGTTACAGCAGCAGAGAGGGTACAGAGAGTGAAGTACAAACTATGACAACAATAATATTAGGGATAAATGAACAAAAAGAAAAGGGGGATAAAAAGACAAAAAAGAGACAAGCAATGATCGGCAGTTTGATGTTTAGTCTGTGGATGGGACCTGCAGGGACTGGTTAGGTGGGGGCGCAGGTTACTTCTGTTTGGACCTTGTTTGTTGAACAGCCTGATGGCAGCGGGGAGGATATAGTATCAGTTTAGTACTGTAGGGGTACATTATTACATATACTTACACCTACACAGATCTTCAGCGTTTATATCCCTTCCTGCACTGACGTTTCAGTTAGTTTTTTGTTTTATCATAAAATAAAAAAACCTATTAAAAATACTAAAAAACTAAAAAAATACAAAAAAATATCTAGTTTCTAGTTTTATAGATATAGTATCAGTTTAGTACTGTAGGGGTACATTATTACATATACTTTCACCTACACAGATCTTCAGCGTTTGTATCCCTTCCTGCGCTGACGTTTCAGTTAGTTTTTTGTTTTACCATAAAACTATAAAAAAAAATACAAAAAAATATAGTTTCTATAATGACTAAACGGGTGTATTCTGCAGATGAGGCCTATGCCTTCATGTGTTCAGATACAGACACTGCAAGTGATGAAGAACACTTTCTAATGTACACCTCTAGTGACAGTGATGAGCCCTCACAAAGGCGCAGTAGGCAGAGTGAAGAGCAGTCAAGTGACCCAGGTTGGGAGCCCCCAAATATGTTTTCTCCCCAAATTCCAGCATTCAGTTCCAACCCAGGAATAAATATTAATACAGATGGGTACAAGGAACTTGATTTTTAAAAAAAAAATTTTTAGAGGAATTTGTAGACCTAATGGTTACACAGACAAATCTGTATGCAGAACAGTTTCTGGCCGGTCACCCCACATCTTATTATGCTAGAAGCCAGAGTTGGCACCCCACTAATGCCACAGAATGAAAAAAATTCTGGGGGCTCTGTCTTAATATGGGACTTGTTAAAAAGCCTAGCATCCGGTCATATTGGTCCAGTGACGTTTTATACCACACACCAATGTACAGGGCTGTAATGACAAGACCACGTTTTGAGGCGCTGTTAAAATTTCTGCATTACAGTGATAATAGTCCGTGTCCTGCTGCTGGTGACCATGCCCAAGAACGATTGTACAAAATTAGGCCAGTAGTGACTCATTTTAATGAGAAATTTATGGAAGTTTACACCCCACAAAAAAACGTAGCCATCGACGAGTCACTTGTACTTTTTAGAGGTAGGCTTAAATTTCGGCAATATCTGCCAAGCAAAAGAGCTGGGTACGGAATCAAAGTTTACAAGCTCTGTGAAAGTGAAAGCGGATACACCTACAAATTCCATATCTTTGAGGGAAAGGACTCCCAGATCTGTCCACCTGAGTGCCCCCCTGTCCTAACCACAAGTGGTAAAATTGTATGGGATCTTTATTCCCCCTAATGGGTAAAGGCTATCACCTTTACATAGATAATTTCTATACAAGTGTCCCTCTCTTTCAGTGCCTCCTTGAAAAAGGAACAGTGGCCTGCGGAACAATAAGGAGGAATCAAAGAGGCCTCCCAAAAAATCTGGTGGACCTTAAATTGAGACGGGGTGAAAGCAAGTCCTTGTGTCAGAGTAACATCATGCTGACAAAATATAAGGACAAGAGAGATGTGTTTGTCCTCACATCTATCCATGCAGATTACAGCACCCCTGTCTCTGTTAGAGGAGCCAATGCCACAGTCCACAAGCCAGTTTGCATACAGGAGTACAGCCAACATATGGGAGGGGTTGATCTAGCCGATCAAATGCTACAGCTATATAATGCGATTCGCAAGTCCCGCACTTGGTACAAAAAGGGTGCAGAGCATTTAGTGCAAACTGCATTGTATAATTCCTTTATCATTTACCACAAGACCCGCCAACAAGTAACCTACTTGGCATACCAAGAACAAGTAATAAAGCAATTACTGTTCCCAGAGGGTGAAGAGGGTGCGAGCACATCCCATACTAGTCACGGCAGCAGAATTGTGCCAGGACAACATTTCCCACCTGAGATCCCCCCCACAGAAAAGAAAAGACGGCCATACAAAAAATGCTGTGTGTGTTACAAGAAGGGAACACGCAAAGATACCGGTTATCAGTGCGACACTTGCCCAGATAAGCCAGGGTTGTGCATCAAAGACTGTTTCCGCGCTTACCATACTTCCCTGGAATATTCATTTTATTGTTATTTTGTCATTTTTGTTATTTTTACATGATCCTGAACAAACATGCCCAAAATTTCATTGCAATGTTGGCCATTTACAAAGTGATATTATACCTAAAATTTAAAACCACATTTCATTTCATTATACCCCTAGATGAATACAGAAGGAACAAGTGTTCTTCACAACATGTGCAAATAGATTTTGCCTGGATTTAATTTTACTGGCGCCAAAAACTTTCATTATACCCCTAGATGAATAATTTCTGCTTTCTGGGTGTTGTTTGCAATAAGGTTCACTTATGGTGGTGTTGCATTATTCTGTTAGCTCAAATCTACTATAAGTGTGGAATGGGGCCTATAAGTCACTATTGCTTTATCCTGGAAACCTTTAAGGGTTTCGTTTCCAAAATGGGGTCACTTGTTGGGGTTTTTAACTGTTTCCATTCCCAAAAATCTTTGTAAATGAAAGGTGTGACATAAAACTTTCAGGAAAATTTACTCACTCATAACCAAATGGTGCTCGTTGGCCTTCTGTGCCCTGCTATATGCCCTAAAAGCAGTTTACACCCACATGTGGGGTATTTATGTGATCAGGAGGAATTGTGCAATAAAATGGGGTGTGTGCTTTTTCCTACAACCCATTGTAAATTTGTACATTTTAGGAATAAATTAATATATTAGTGAAAAAAATTATTTTTCAAAATTTGACTTCCATATTATTTTAATTTTTGTGAAACACAGAGGGGGTAGAAAAGGCCATTGTACCCCTTAATAAATTCCTTCAGGGGTGTAGTTTCCAAAATGAGGTCACTTGTTGGGGTTTTTAAATGTTCCTATTCCCCAGAGTCTTTGTAAATGAATGATGGTGGCCTAAAACAGTTTCAGGAAAATCTACCCACTCATAACCAAATGGTGCTCGCTCTGTTCTATGCCCTGCTATATGACCTAAAAGCAGTTTACACCCACATGTGGGGTATTTCCGTGCTCAGGAGGAATTGTGCAATAAAATGGGGTGTGTGTTTTTTCCTAAATTTGTACATTTTAGGCCTAAATTAATATATTAGTGAAAAAAATTATTTTTCAAAATTTTACTTCTATTTCTCTTTAATTCCTTTGAAACACCGAAAGGGTTAAAAAAAACTTTCTAAAAGTGCTTTTGAAAAGCTGGATGGGAGCATTTCTGAAAATGAAGTAATTTGTGATGGTTTTTTAAAAACCTCTTTTAAAAAGCTCTTTCTTAATTGCAATAGTCCATAAACATGGTTTCCAAATTGTCCTATAAATTGCTGTTACTATTGTAAGTCTGCTAACATCCTAGAAAAATTTAAGAATGTTTACAAAGTTATTACAATATAACGCAGGGCTATGGTAAATGCTATTTATTAAGTAATTTGGATGGTAAGATTGTCTGTCTGAAAAAAAAAATGGTAAATTAGAAAAATTGCAGATTTTTTTGATTTTTTGCTACATTTCCCCTTTTTTAATAAAAAACACCTAAAAATAACTAACATCTACCACTGACATAAAGCACAGTGTGTCAAGAAAAAACTTTCTCAAAATAACATAGATAAGTTAATGTGTTCTGAAGTTATTATCCAACAAAATGATACATGTCAGGTCTGAAAAATAGGCTTATGTCCTGAAGGCCATTTTAGGCTGTGTCCTTAAGGTGTTAATGGACTACAAACATAATGAAGTCTATTCATGGAGACGCAAGGATCATACCTTTAAAAATGATAACACCCCAAAGTCAATCCTGAAGAAAAGATATATAAAACGCAATAAAAACCAAGGGGAAGTGCCTGTGAGTTTTTCAGAGGCGGAGGAAACGCACAACAGTTCATCATCATGTGTTTCAGATGATGCATCTGATTCAGGGCGCGTTCACACGTTGCGTTTTGGTCGCGTTTTCATTGCGTTTGAAACGCATTTACAACAGCTGATGAGAGGTGATTTGCCTAATTACATTACTGTTTACGTTTGTAAACGCAATGTTAACGCATGCGTTAACAAAACGCATGTGTTAACGCATGCGTTAACATCACGTTTACGATGCGTTTTGTAAACGGAAGCGTTAACAGTGATGTAATTAGGCAAATCACCTCTCCTCAGCTGTTGTATATGCGTTTCAAACGCAATGAAAACGCGACCAAAACGCAACGTGTGAACGCGCCCTCAAGGGACAAATTGAATGCAACAACAACAAAGAATTGCTCAAAAAACGCATGGCTTGAAAGACAAGAAGTAGACTTTCCCATTATCAATTTTTCGGGATACATCATAAGTGATAATTTGAACTCCGCTCTAAGTAAAGGTTTGGGTTTCTCCCCCTCTTATGATTTTAATTTGTATAATACCATTTTAGATGTAAACAAATTCATTAGAAATGTTACAGTTCGTAAACATTTTCTAGATACATCCACTGTTGATACAAGCAATTCCCATGTTTGGCCGCGGTCACACGTAGTGCACAGGGGGAGGTCCTTGGCCCGAACGCACATGCGTTTCCAGGAAAACGCATACGATTGTTAAGCCAATGGCATGCGTTTCCCTGGAAACGCATGTGCGTTCGGGCCGAGGACCTCCCCCTGTGCGCTAGCGTCGCGTTATGAACGGACGTCTAGCGGTACGTGTGACCGCGGCCTTTCTGTTCAGAATTCATCGGATAGTTACACACAGGAGGACCAATGCATAGAGAATATAGAGTTCATAGATCAATGTGGTATTTTATTGCTTAAAGAATTACAATGTGAATCAATGGGGATTAATGATAAACTGACCTTTCAAGACACATAATCCTTCCTTTTATCCCACTTCGTCTAGAAGTGTAGTAATGGATACAGTCCAGGATTTAGTTGAGAAGGACCTCACTAAGCTTAAATTAAGTTGTAAAACTAATCAAAACAAACACAAACTAACTAGAGCAGAGTCCAAAGCACTTAAGGAATTGAAAGATAACAAAAATTTGATAGTTCGCTCTGCGGACAAGGAGGTCCATTGTACTTTTAGATTTAACACTATACAAAAAATTTTATGAAAATATGTTGGAAGATCGTACCACATATAGGAAACTAACAGAGGACCCCACTGTAGGTTTTAAAAAAGGGTTAGAAAAACTATTACAAGAGGGGTTAGCCCTGGGCATATTGAATGAAAAAACAGCTAAATATCTCATGGTAGAATACCCTGTCACTCCGGTTTTCCACTCTCTCCCCAAGGTTGATAAGGGGATTTTTCCCCCGCCGATGCGACCTATTGTAGCTGGCATCTGGAGCCTTGGGGAGAGTCTGGGAAACTGGTTGAACCATTATCTCCAGCCTTTAACTGTTGTGTCTCCTCTATACTTGAAGGATACACAGCATGTCCTGAACCTGGTAGATAAAATGAAATGGGATGAATCTTATGGATGGGCCACATGTGATGTGGTGGCCCTGTACTCATCTATACCCCACAATCTTGCCATTTATTTTCTAACAAAACATTTGGACAAATATAGTGTATATTCGGTTGAATAGAAAGAATTTATAATTATGGCTACTGAATTTTTGCTTACCCATAAGTTTTTTATTTTGATAATCAATATTATTTGCAAGTGGGGGGTGCCCCTATGGGAGCCCGTTTTTCCCCTTCACTTGCAAATATTTATATGACTCAATAGGAAGAAATTTACCTCCTTTCATGTGACAATCCGTGCAATGGGCAGGACGTTTTATAGATGACATGGTTTTTGTGTGGAAAAGCTCTAAAGTAGAGTTCAATGAGTTCACTGAATATCTAAATGAAAACCAAATGAATTTAAAATTTACCAGCTCATAGGGGGGCACACAAATTCCATGTCACCCTCGACATGTTATTGAAAATATTCCTTTGGGAGAACTCATCCGCACCAAACAAAATTGCTCAGAGGAGTCAGCTTTCGTGTTGGAGGCGGAAAAAACATGCAATAGGCTGAGGGAAAGACAATATTCTCATGCTAGTCTAAACAATGCCAATGGGAGAGTCAGGGCGGTCCCACGCGGTCCCACGTTGCGTTTGCAAACGCAGACAAAACTGGGCCCACCGAAGAAACGCCTGCGATCAGGTACGAGCCACCGGTGTTTTGCGTTAAATTAATGCAAAACACCGGTGGCTCGTTCCCGATCGCAGGCGTTTCCATAGAAACGCAGATGCGATCGGACCACGGACCGCCCCGGTGGGCGCGGTTTTGTCTGCATCTGCGTTTGCAAACGCAACGTGGGACAGCGCCCTTAAAAAAATTGCCAGAGAGACTTTGTTAAAATCTGATAAACCTAGAAAAAAGTTAGCCGCTTTTGATGATCCAAAGCCACCAGTTATATTTGTTACAACATATAGCAAACAATTTAAGAAGATAAAAAATATAATTAAAAAATACATACCCATACTGGAACAGGAGGGGGTTGCAAAGAGTTTAGAAGGAGGAATAAAATTTAGTACAAGACGAGCCCCCACTATTGGTAACCAGGTCAGCCCAAGCCTGTTTAAAAGTCACACACAACAAGGGGGCTATTCATGGTTAAAATTTCCAGGGAACCACAAGTGTGGACACAAAGTCTGTAAAACATGCAATTTTTTGAAGACTGAGGATTCTGTAACAAGCTATGTAAATGGTAACAAACATAAGGTGGGTTCATATATAAATGGCAACACAACGTTTGTCGTGTATGGTATAGCTTGTGAACATTTTAAACTACAATACGTGGGATGTACCACATGTCCCCTCAAAATTCGGATTAGACGTCATTTGTCAGATATTTCCAATACATCGGAGAACATATCAGCTGCCTCCAAACATTTTCGGGAATTCCATAATAGGGATACAGCTTCTTTCTCGTGGAAAGGAATTGAAAAAGTGCATCGCCCCATGAGGGGAGGGGACCATAGAAGGAAATTATTGAATAGAGAGGCTTTTTGGATCTTTGTATTAGAAAGTAGACAACCCTTGGGTATGAATTTAAGGAAAGACCTTATATTATGGTACACGTAAGACAATAATAAGTCCCCCCCCCCTCATTTTTCTTTAACAGGCATCACATACAAATTGAGTTCAGAGTTGGATAACAATCTAATGTAAGGGAAAAATAAAAAAGAGTAAATGTAGGATCATATGTTTCACTTGAATTTATTGTATTATAATACTGGAAACAATGATAAACAAAAATTATATTAGTAGGTATGTGATTTTGTCCATAATATATGATGTATTTAAATGTGAACAATGTTTGGATGGTGTATTTCA
This sequence comes from Engystomops pustulosus, assembly GCF_040894005.1. Taxonomy (NCBI): domain Eukaryota; kingdom Metazoa; phylum Chordata; class Amphibia; order Anura; family Leptodactylidae; genus Engystomops; species Engystomops pustulosus. The sequence goes on along the minus strand of NC_092419.1, from coordinate 75,235,327 downwards.
ACATTAGACAATAGACGTATGGGAGGTTTACACTTTATTTACATAAACAATAGCCGAATAAGAATATTGTTTACAGATTTGTTTATGGGTTTGTTCACAAGTTGTTTACGAATTGTTTACAAATTGTTTACAGATTTGTTTACAAATAAGAATATTCACGATACCACCATAGTATACTCCTATGAGGATGGAATGTAATTGATCATTGAATTGATTTACCGTATTTTGCGGCTTATAAGCCGCACCGGACTATAAGGCGCATTAGTCCGATGCGCCTTATATATGTAATAATTACATATATAAGGCGCGGGGTCCGGGGGCGTGGCGGAGGTCCGGGGGCGTGGCGGAGACCCGATGGGACGCGAGACGCGACGCCGAGACGCGACGGGGAACGCGGGGAAGGTGAGCGGGGAAGGTGAGGGGGAGGTGGAGGAGGGCAGCGGACCATACTTACATGGGTCCCCGCTACCGGAGACAGCAGATCTCCAGCGGGAACTGCAGACCACGCGGCAGAAGTTGTTCATGCCGCGTGGTCTGCAGTTCCCGCTGGAGATCTCCGGTCTCCGGTAGCGGGGACCTATGTAAGTATGGTCCGCTGCCCTGTGCCCAGCGCCATACATAGGGCGCACCGGACTATAAGGCGCACTTTGGATTTCCACGGAAATCCAAGGCTTTTAAGTGCGCCTTATAGTCCGGAAAATACGGTATATACAAATAACCCTGCAGTCTAACACAATAGTATATTCTGCTAAGTTTCAGGTTCAAGTTTACCCTTATTGTGCTCTGAGCATTTTTGGTATGCGTTCCACATGTATGTTCACTTATATTTTTTTTTAAATAAATTACTTGTATATACTATTTTTATGTATAATCAACGTTTATTAGACAAGACAGAGATGCAAACAGTACAATAAAATATAATGAGGAAATAACTGTACAAGGCTGATCGCGCAGGATCAGAAATATTGGAAACATTTGGTAATGATAAGTTGTAGATTAGGAGTTGGAGTTAATCCGTATTACAATGAATAAAAAGCTCCGCGGTGACAGCTTGTACAGAATAATTATCGCAATATGACCAACATGGTCACATAAAAAGGGAATATAAACTTAACAAACATGTACAGATAATATAAGAAAAAGGGAACGAAAAGGAGGGGGGGGAGGGAAGAAGGGGGAGGGAAAGGTGCGAGGATTTGTAAGACCGAGTTCCAGCGACTGGGGAAGGGCTATGGCATATGCCCGCCTATGATAGGAGATCATGAAGTTCCTGAGAGTTCAAGAATGTTTCCCATGGGATCCAGGCTGTATTTGCCTTGCCCGGGTCTGCTGAGTCATAAGCTACTAACTCCTCCATTCTACGAATAAACCCAAGCTCTTGAATCCATTCAACTATTGTAGGTGGGTGAGGGCTCTTCCAATGTCTAGGAATGACTGTGCGAGCTGCGGTTAAGAAGTGGCGAAGGAGACCTTTTTTGATGGTGGAGATGGTTCCGGGTATAATCGACAATAATGCTAACTGAGGAGAGGGAGTGGCATTTTTACCGGTAACCTGATGGTAGACGTCAAAGACCTTGTTCCAAAATGGCTGGAGAATCGGACAGCTCCACCATATATGGAGCAGAGTACCCACTTCCGCACCACATCGCCAACACACATCTGAAATCTCGGGAAAAATTCTATGAAGCCACGAAGGACATCTATACCACCTGGAGAGTATTTTATAGTTCTTTTCCTGAGCACTACATGGAAGTGGCATTTTGTGCGAGAATAGAAAGGCCTTATCTAGTTCCTCATCTGTTAGTTCCGTAGAGAGAGCTGTTTCCCAGGCTCCAATGTAGTTTGGCCTACCTGGAGTGGCATCCTCTAGCAACAGACCGTATATGGTTGAAAGAGCATGGGCTGGTGAGGAGGACAATCTGAACAATGCTTCTAGGGCCGTGGGAGACGACCCGAACGCGGTGCGATCAGGGTCGGCCGCTATGTATGATGCTAGTTGTCTATGCTCCAGCCATGATAGTGAAATATCAGGGTGGGAGGCCCTCAAAGACTCCATAGAGGGTAAGGTTCCATCAACCACTATCTGGCCCAGACGGGTGCCAGAAGAGGCCTCCCAACAGAGGAATCGTTGTCTACCCACGCCAGGAGGGAATGCAGGATTATGAAATAAAGGAGTCAAAGGGCCCCCCATCCTGAGTAATGTACTCTTGCTCATCAGTCCGTCCCACGTGGAAAAAAAATATGGGGAGAATAGTGAGTGAACAAGGTCCGGTGGCCTAGAGTTAGCCGGAATCCAGGGAAGGTAGTGTAGAGTAGGAGATACTAAATCGCGTTCCAGCCGGACCCACTGTTTAGTCTCTGTATTGTAAGTCCAGTCTACCAACCGCTGAACGATGGCCGCTGTATGATATAGCCGTGGGTCAGGGAGTCCCACCCCCCCCCTAGCTTTCGTTCGGGACAGCACGGAGAAGCTAATGCGACTAGAACCGCCTCCCCAGATAAACCTCCGAAAAGCGCTACGGAGTTTTGAGAAAAAAAAACTGGGGGGTCGGATCGGCAATGTCTGAAAAAGGTACAGAAAGCGGGGCATTATGTCCATCTTTAAAACATTAACTCGGCCGAACCAGGAAAGGTGGCGGCCACGGTACTGGCCGAGGTCGCTAAGGGTTCTCTCTAAGAGAGGTTTGTAGTTCAGGGCATACAGAGAGGAAAGGTCTGCTGAAATATCAATACCCAGGTAGCGTATGTGGGAGCTCTTCCATTTAAAGGGGAATTGAGAGGCCAAATGGAGCGCTTCAGCCCCAGGGAGGGAAACATTTAAGATCTCAGATTTCGAGAGGTTTACCTTAAAATTACTAAGGGAGCCGAATTTTGAGAATTCTTCCAGAATATTGGGGAGAGTAATTCTGGGTTGCGAGACAAATAAAAGGAGATCGTCCGCATAGAGGGCCATCTTATACTGGTGGGTTCCAATTTGAAGACCGTGTACACTGGGGTTCCGGCGGAGGGCAACAGCTAGGTGTTCCATAACTATAACATACAGGAGGGGCGATAGGGGGCAGCCCTGTCTGGTGCCATTCTTAATATGGAAGGGATCAGACAGGATACCATTAGTTCGGACCTGGGCCGTGGGGGCCGAGTATAACGCCTGTACCAAGCCCAGGAAGCGAGGGCCAATGCCCAGCTGTTTCAGTGAGGCCCAGAGGAAACCCCAGCGTACACGGTCGAAAGCCTTCTCTGCGTCCACCGAGAGCAAGCACATCTGCTGTCTAGTCGACTTAGCCCTGGAGATAAGAAGCAGAGTCTTATTAGTGTTATCGCGTGCTTCCCTCCCTTGGATAAAGCCCACCTGGTCGTTGTGGATAACAGCTGGAAGTAAAGGCCCCAAGCGGTTGGCCATTAATTTAGAGAGTATTTTTATATCCATGTTAATAATGGAAATTGGGCGGTAGCTAGCGCAGATGGAGTGATCCTTACCGGGTTTGGGGATCACGGAAATAGAGGCCTGTAACGATTGCGGTGGAAGGGGTGCCTGGGAGGAGATGCAATTGAACATACGCGTCAAGAATGGGACTAATTCAGTCTTCAATATCTTATAGAAACGGGGAGTAAAGCCGTCGGGGCCTGGGGACTTTCCGGCCGGCGTGGTTTTGATGACCTCCATTACCTCTGATTCAGAGAAGTCAGTCTCCAGGTCCTCACAACCCTCTTTAGTTAGTCTCGGGAGAGCAGTATCCTTGATGTACGCTTGTATTTTCTCCAGCTCTCTGGCCCCGGCCGAGTCAGATAATGGGCCCTGCAAGTTATATAAACTTTCGTAGTAGCTCTGAAAAATTTTATTAATCTCGTTGGGGTCGTGAGTCAGTCTGTCTGAGCGGTCCTTAACCTGTGGAATATATGTACCAGTTGTACGGGGGTGGAGGTACCTAGCCAGGGCTCTCCCACACTTGTTAGAATACTCATAGAAGAAACGTTTATTCCTGTCCACAGACCTTAAGTAGTTCTGGTTCAGTAATTCCTTCAGTTCCTCCCGGGTATTCAAGAGTTCATTCAATACCGCCTGGGACCCACCATTTTTGTGCTCCTGTTCCAGGGTACTAATCCTGGACAAGAGTGCTAGGGTTTTGGCCGATCTCTCCCGCTTCAAACGGGCCCCGTGCTTAATAAATACAAGTTGAAGCATACCCTTGAGGGCCTCCCACTGTATTGGAATTGAAGGTTGTTGTCCGGAGTGAGTAGTAAGGAACTCGGCAATTTGCTTACGAATGTCCGCAAGACAAACAGAGTCCTTGAGCAAATTATCATTAAGACGCCACCGCCATGGCGAGGCATATGGGCCTGGGATATCTAGAGCGAGAGAGATCGGGGCATGGTCCGACCACAAGGAAGGAGCCACTGACGCTGCGGGCCTCCACGTGAGGGCATGATGGCTCAAAAAGAACATGTCCAGTCGGCTGTGAGACCGATGAGCCGGGGAATAATAAGTATAGTCTCTGGACTGCGGATGGAGGGTTCTCCAAACGTCTATTAGTTGTGATTCCCACAAGGCTTTACGTAGCTTCCGCATTTGGGCTGGAGCCAGAGAGGGTCGTGTCACGGAACAGTCAACAGTCGGGTCCATCGGGAAATTAAAGTCCCCCCCCATAATCACTATGCCTTCCGAGAAGTCCCGCAGCCTAGTCAGAAATCTGCGGCAGACTCTTATCTGATCTCTATTAGGGAGGTACACTGAAGCCAGCGTCAGCAGGTGACCCCATAGTTTTATTTTTACAAAAACATATCTACCCTCGGGGTCAGTCCGGGAGTCAATAACTTCGTGCTGTAGGTGCCTGTGGATAGCAATAGATGCCCCCCGGGATTTAGCCCCAGAGTGAGTGCTATGGAACCAAGTCGTATAGTATCTATCCCTGAGGTTGGGTATGTTATCGGTGCGGAAGTGGGTTTCCTGTAGGAATAGTAGGTCAGCCCTCAGTTTATGCATACGGAACAATATCTGGCTGCGTTTCTGAGGAATATTCAACCCCCTAGCATTGAGGGAGTAACAAGTGATCGGAGCCATAATCGTGTCTAGTGCGAGGAAATGGGCTCAGTCCTAAACGGATAGGTGCGCACTGGGGGGGGATAACACTGGGGTAGGGGGACAACAGTAGGGAAATTTCAAGGAAGGTCAAACGATGGGGAAGGGGATTCAAAAGCAACAAATAAAACAATAATAAGGCAGCTTCAAAGGCCGCTAAGGTTCTAGGGTCAAATTCTGGCGAAAACGACAGAAATGAGCCTATTGGGGTCAGGTTATACCACGAGTAGACCTGCTAGTCGTGGGGCCCACTGGGAAACGAGCTGTCTATGCAGGACGCCCCCGGGGGCCAGGGACCGCCAAGAGAAAAGAACATCAATGTACAATTATCCATGCCTTACTTTAAACAAAACACTGGCAGAGCGAACATGTATATAAGCAATCAATGTAACGGTGCAATGCTGTAATTATATAACAAGGCAGCCATCACTGGGCCAACATAAAGGATACGTTTGAGGACCAGAGGCACTGTTCCTGAGTAGGGGGGTATAGACCCAAGATGTCCTGGAGGATGAGTGCAAGTCCAATTGAAGGCAATGAGTCCTCATCTCGGTTGGGGGGGACCCTGGACGTCGTCTCCTACTCTGTCAGGAGAGCGTCTCCTGCCCCTCCGGCGAGGGAATCTCTGAGGCCTTGCTGGTTGGAAGGGTAGATTGGGTGGGAGAAAAGAGGGCCAGTCCGGTATAAGAACATCTGGTAAATTAAGAGCAGCAAGGAATGCAGGGAGGTCTCCAGGATGACGAAGTGCTGTTGTTACGCCGTCGCGCCTGACCTGGAGGCGAAATGGGAAGCCCCACGAGTAAGGTATATTCCTGTCCTGTAGAATGTTCAGGAGGGGCTTAAGGGCCCTACGCTTCTGGAGTGTCAAGCGAGACAGGTCAGGCAGCAGCTGAATTTCTGCATCCCGGTAGCGTACTCTGCCGGCCTCCCGTGCTCTATTCATAATTTGCTCCTTGAGCTGGTATCTATGGACTCTGCAGATGATGTCCCTAGGTCGCGACAGATCATTCGGACGAGGGCCCAAGGCTCGGTGGGCTCTGTCGAGCTCTAACGGAGAGTCCACAGGGACCCCAAGAATGTTGTTGAATATGGCTCTGAGGGTACTATCGATCTGCTGGTTGTCGATAGCTTCTGGTAGTCCCCGCACTCTGATATTATTCCTGCGGCCCCTATTCTCGGCATCATCCATCTGCTCAGAGAGGGCCAGGATTTGTTGTGAGTGAAGAGAGATCTGAGTATCATGAGCTGAGAGTCTTTCAGTAACGGTGCGGTAGGAGGACTCGTTGGTGGATACTCTTTGTTCAATCTGTTGGACCTCCTCACGCAGGCCGGCCATCTCCACTCTGTACGATTGTTCAAGGCGAGCCACATAACTCTCCATATCCTCTCTGGTTGGGATGGCTCTGATATGGTTACGGAGAGCCCGTATGTCTGCCAGCACACCTGCTTCAAGCGGGTTGCGTTGATAATTTGAAAAAGGCTGCGGAGAGATTGAAGCTGCCCTTGTGGGCGATTCACCAAGAGATTGATCAGGATCACTGTCCTGGGTGCTGTTGTAGTATAAACGCGGGCTCCTTGATAAGGAGGACTCTGGAGGGCCAGGAGACTGTGCCATCTGTGCACTTTGATGCCAGATACCCGGAGAATCTGGAGAGGCTCCTGGGGGACCCCTGATGGTGCCAGCAGGTAGGGGTGGGGGCGACGAGCCTCTCTCACCGCTCAGCGGAGGGGCCTTCAGGACCGTCACATTTGGGTATAACCCTGCATGGAGGGGAGATGTATCTGTTGCTGACCCATAAGCAGCGGCCCCCTCAGCTCCTGGGGGGTAGAACTCAGGGGTCAAGGGACATAGGTCTATGGCCTTCCCTGGGTGGGTTCCTGTGGCCTCCTGCACTTGTGAGACCCTTATCGGGTCAAAGTCCAGAACCTCAGGGGGGATTTGCCTCTCACCTGTCGCCACTGGAGCTGTAGAAGGGCTGTGCTGTGGAGAGGTGTCACCCCGGACTGGAGTGAGGCATGTGCCGTTCAGTCCTGACCGGAGGGCAACAAGGCCAGGAGATACTGCGTGGGACTTCTCAAGGGGCCGCGGTGGGACGTTCCGGCTCAGGGTCCTCAGCACCGGAGCGTCGGCGGCCTCTTTTATAACTTCTGGAGCCGGAGCAGGGTCGGGAGAGGACGGAGCCGCACCAGCACAGTGTGCGCGGAGTTTCGGAGGCCCGGCGGAAGTGCAGGCCCGCGCCTGAGTGGAAGAGGAGGCCGCGACATCCGCCATTATGGCGCGCTCACCTTGCCGCTCCGGACTCCCGGCATCGAGTCCCTCTGCTGGCTGCGGACCATTTCCCGGTGAGCAGGGGAGGGCTGTGAGGATGGACCCTTGATGTGAGTCGTCGGGGGGGGCCAGGTCAATCAGGTCCCTCGCATCTGCTGGCGGAGGCCGCGTGTCCTGGGAGGCCTGAGGGACCATGTACCGGTCAATTCCCTTCGGTACGGGCCTCGATGGGGTTGGGGCGGCAGGCCCTGTTCCCCTCTTCTTTCTGGGACCCATGTGGGGAGGGATCAGGCAGGATGGATATGGATTCTGTGGCGGAATCCTGGCTAAACCCGGGAGCTAAGCAAGGTTGCTTCCTTACTCCTCCATAGCCAGGCCACGCCCCATATATATACTATTTTTAAAGTACTATATGTATATTACATCTTCCACTATCTGTGAAACAGAGTAACAGGCATTTTATAGCATTTGTTTGCGTGCAGTCAACATCCTGCGTGCCTGTTAACATTTTGCATCACATGATTTTTTTCCTGATTTCACAGGTGTGGAACATAGGGTTGAAATAGGTGAGGTGTGTCTCTGTTTTCACTAGACCATAACTAAGTCAGTATGACGAAACGTGAAGGTCTGATGTGTGCCGTTTCACTTTGCTGTATTATGGATTTTAAAGTTTGGAAATAAAGAATCATTGATTTTATCTGCATCTCCCGTGAAAGTGCTGGATTTGTTCCTGGATGCTATACTGACTGATTTTGACTGAGCGCGGGACTTAACTTTCAAATTGTGTCGCAAGCTCAAGCACTTAAAAAAAGAAGTTGAACTCCGTCTGACTTGAGTGGGGAAGTGCAGGATATCGGGCGCATGATCTATGTGATCGTGGCACAGTGCGTTATTGTCGGACGGGTAAGTAAATGAGCCCCATTGTGTAGTTTCCCTGTGTAGTGTCCAGAGGGCACTAGATTCAGGATTTCTGGTGCCCACCGCACTTCTCCTACAGAGTGCACCACTTATTTTTTGGAATATGGAGCAACATGGGGCATGTGATACATTTCAGTTGGAATTTGCATGTTAACCCCTTACTGACATGTGACATAATCGGACGTAACATGCCAAGGACAGGCTGAGCCCTCTCCATAGCCGATAAGTCTTTGCTGCATATTGCAGGAAAGGCTTCCCAGCAACACCCGTGGTCAGTGCCTGCACCGATCACGGGTGCGAACCCGCTGATCGCCACAGGCAAAGCTGCCGGTGGTCTAAAAAAATGGCGACGCCGTCCTCCTGACGTCATCGGGGAGCGGCAATCCATCGCCATGACAGCCTCGGGTCTTCCGAAGACCTGAGGCTGTCTCTTTTTAACCCTTTCATTACAATTTTCAAATCAGCACATTGTAATGAATTAGGAGGAAAATCCCCATATACTGCCATACTGCAGTATGGCAGTATATGATAGGATCGATCAGACAACCTAGGGTTAAAGTACCCTAGGGAGTCTTAAAAATATTAAAAATAAAAAAAGTGAAGAAAAAATTATAATAAAAAAACTTAATTCTAATCACCCTCCTTTTTCCTAGAACTGATATAAATATAATTAAACAGTAAAAATCATAAACATATTGGGTATCACAGCATCCGTAAATGCCCGATCTATCAAAATATAATAACTTTTTTTGTTGGGTTTAACCTCGTAACGGAAAATAGCGGCGAGAGTCAAAAATGGCACATTTTTGCATTTTCAAAAATTCTTTAGAAAATGATCAAAAGGTCTTACAGTTCTAAAAATGATAGCATTAACGTTAACGTCATCCAAAGTCGCAAAAAAAGGACACCACCCACAGCTCCGTACACTAAAGTATAAAAAAGTTATTAGCGCCAGAAGATGGCAAAATAGTTTTTAGCATTTTTAAATGTATGAAAATATTATAAAACCTATGCAAAATTGGTATCCCCGTAATCATACCGACCCAAAGAATAAAGTAGACATGTCATTTGGGGCGTACAGTGAAATCTGTTAAATCCAAGCCCAACAGAAAATGGCCGAATGCAATTTCACTACATTTGGAATTTTTTTCCCTCTTCCCAGTACACGGCATGGAATATGCATGAAGTCCAATTTGTTACGCAGAAAACAAGTCATCACACAGCTTTGTACATGGAAAAATGAAAAAGTTATAGATATTTGAAGGTGGGGAGTTAAAAATAAAAACGCAAAAACGAAAAAGGGCTGCGTCAGGAAGGGGTTAAATGTGGCGCATGGTTTGACTAAGCATCGTAACGACCCTTTCAGTGCAGAAATTTGTGTTGTATGATGACTAGTGCTGCCACAAAAGGGTCACATGCTACACAACTGTGGGGCAGGCACTTCTTAAATACCTGTACAAGCAGTTTGCACTCAAAAGGAACATGCACAGTTTGACAGAAAACTGGTGCATGGCCCTTAGTAAATGTGCCCCTTTAAAGGGGAGGGCTCAAGATGCAACACTATTTCCTACACTCAGGAAGAAAAGTAATTTATACAGTGGTTCCATTTTTTCTGTCATGAGGCAACCCACTTAACCCCTTAACACTGCGCTCCGCCATCTTTAATCCGATCGTCGCTCCCCTGAATGTCATCGGGGGGGGGGGGGAGGCGATCGGTTGCCATGGTAGCCTCGGGTCTTCGTTTGACCCGAGGCTAAATGGCTTCTGCAGTGGCTCATTGTAACGAATAACATGCAAAAATGCCACGTATTGCAATACAGAAGTATTTCAGTATATGGTAGGAACGATCTGACCATCTAGGGTTAATGTACCCTAGATGGTCTAAGAAATAGTGAAATAAAAAAGGAAAAATTTTTTTAAAAAAAATTATAAAATTTCAAATCACCCCCCTTTTCCCTAGAACTGATATAAAACATAATAAATAGTAAAAATCACAAACACATTAGGTATGGCCGCATCCAAAAATGCCCAATCTATCAAAATATAAAAACGGTTATGGCCGGCGGTGACCTCCGAGACGGGAAATGGCGCCCAAATGTCCGAAATGCGACTTTTACATCACATAAAAATGGAATTAATAATTATCAAAATGTCGCACAGACCTCAAAATGGTCCTCAAAAAACGTTGGTTCATTTCGCAAAAAAAGTATGAAAAAGTTATTAGCGTCAGAAGATGGCAAAAATGTTGTTTTCTTTTTTTGTACACATTCGTTTAATTTTTGAAAATGTATTAAAATGCAATAAAACCTATAGAAATTTGGTATCACCGCGATCGCACCGAACCAAAGAAAAAAGTAGAGGTGTTATTTGGAGCGAAGAGTGAAAGTCGTAAAAACTGAGCCCACGAGAACGTGACGCACATGCGTTTTTTTTTTTAATTTTTCCACATTTGGAATTTTTTTCCAGCTTTGCAGTACACGGCATGTTAAAATAAATAACATTACAGGAAAGTAAAATTTGTTACGCTCTCACACAGCTCTGTACGCAGAAAAATGAAAAAGTTATGGATTTTTTAAGGTGGAGAGCGAGAAATGAGCGAAAAAACCCTGTGTCCTTAAGGGGTTAATTGTCTTCTCACACAAGATTAGTTAATAAAGATTGTTATTGACTTTTTGGCACAAGGCCTGTGTAATTATATCTCAAATCAAAATTCTAAATGTGTCGTATCAGTGTTTATGGCCTCCTATCTTTTTCCCATAATTGTGCTTCAATTTAGCAATGCAACAGGTCTTGTTCCCTATCTTATGTGTCTATGTTAGGGCTTTTTCACATTGGCGTTTGTGCTCAGCTTCAGTTGCAGATCTGTTGTGCCTCTGTTTTTCTCCCGTTTTGTCTCCGTAATGCATCCGCTTTGTCTCCGTGTCTGCAAAAAAAGCTGAAAGTTTAATACTGCTTCAAAAACATTGCACCTGGTTTTTGCAGCCTCATCAGACTCGGCCTCATCAGTTAAAAAATAGAAAATTTCAAGATTTTTTCGATTGGCTTGTATTTTCACTGATTGGCTTGTATTTTCACTTATCAACTAATGTGAAAACACCCATAGAAATGAATGGCTTTATGAGGCATCCGTGAAAATCACTGAGCCACGGATGTGAAATACAAAGCCATTGTGAAAGAACCCTTAGTTTTAGCCCTTCAGAATTGTGTCTGATATAGAAGAAATAGCAGTAGAAAATGGGCGAGAGCTCATAAGGTGATATTATAAGGCGACCAATATAACACATGCTCACCTGATGTGGTTGTAAATGTATTAGATAATTTCCAAGGGTGCAGCCTGCATCTTGGACCTCTAGTCTGGAGTGCCAGACGAGCTTTAGTACAGTAAATTGAAAGAGAGAGGGACCGGCGCACACTAAATGTTTTGATTTGAAAGGGTAGATTTTAGTTGTAAACATATGACAGTTTATTGAACAAATATATATAAAATCAGGGACCGCAACACGTTTTGGGTATTAACAAGTACCCCTATTTCAAGTGGAATTTCTCTATAAGAATAAATGTTTATGTATATAGAGAAATTTCACTTGAAAAAGGGGTACTTGTTAATCTCCGAAACGCATTGTGGTCCCTCGTTTTATATACATGTTCAATAAACTATCATATGCTTAGAACTAAAATCTACCCTTTCGAATCAAAATATCTGGTGTGCGCTGGAACCTCTCTATTTCAATTTACTGTGTCTCATGGAGACAGATTGTTCAGTTGTAGGATGAACTAGCAGATCGGTGTGTAGCTTTATAGGAAAATATTGAATATACATTGCCTCCTATTTCTGTATGCACAGTCATTTTGGATAAAGTTAGTGCTCACTGTAACAGTTTTCCATTAAAAGCATATTTGAGACATAGAAATACATTAGGGATTATACATCCTGTTACTGGTCTTCATTGGGTTCATATAGATTGCAGAAATGAATATGGTAAATTCAACGCTATAATAATAGTCTCTAGCACATGACAGAATTGTTTGAAAATGTGTACATTCTCCCCATCTGTTCACTGTTTGTTTAGAATTGGCATTATCTGAATCAATGAGATGACAGTTGTCTGGCACCGGTATCTACAACAACATCTTGCGGATAAGGGGAAATAATAACTAACATGTGAAATACCAGTTAGAAAATTGGCAAAACACAAAATATCTCTGACATAATGAATCAGCAGTACAGATGAACCCATTCATTAAATAATAATTAAAATAATTATAGGTACTGTTGATTGGGCCTTACCAATATAGCATTTCTCCATTTTAAAAGCCATTATTTTATAATTTTTTTACCATATAGCCAGGTTACTCTGCAAGCAATTTTGTGTGATAAGTTGAATTTTTTATATATTTTTGGACTACAAGATGCATCTTAACATTAGATGCACCCCAGATTTAGCCATACAAAAAAGGAAAAGTATATTTGATCCCAATTTAAAATTTTCTGTTGGTCACACACAAACACATCTCTTCTCTAGCCTCATCTCCTGGAAACATGAAAGGTTTTAAGGACGTTGCATTGATGCAGGAAGCATGCAATCAGTCACATACTACTGAAAACACTCTAGGCCTGCAGGTAATACTCGTGTTGGGACAGCAGGGAGAGGAAGAGAGCAGCACAGAGGGTCTGCTCTCCCAGGGATCTGGTGAAGTGCTTTGTCAGTGCTTCACCCAATCTCCAGGACAGCGATCAGGAGGGTCTGGCAGTGCTAGATCCTGCTGACCTTTGGTTTATAAGTTGCAGGCTCTTTTAAGCAAGATTTTTCTTGCTAAAAAGTGCATCATATAGTCTGAAAATACGGTATTATTAATATAATTAGCACTCTAAGATAATAGTGCAATTGTAGTATTTGTTAATATCATCCTTCTTTTCTTTTTTAAAGTCCAGCTCTCCACATTAGTGATAAGTCCATTCCATGTAGGGTTGGCCATACACGTGGAGTATTAGCTAGTCCGGTTCCAGCAATGTTAGACTTCAGACAAAAGAGAAAACTTCCAGTACTGGCTCCTTAGATATAAAGGCTTAGTCCATAGTTAATACGGAAAAAAAATTAGGGGAAAAAAGCATATTGGTTACGCGTTTCAAGCCAAATGCTGCAGCTGTTATTCATACCTGATACAAACCATGCAAATAGATGCATGAAAAATTTCCGTTGCAAAAATCCTGCCCAAAAAGTACCGTATTTTTTTGCCCTATAAGGCGCACCGGACTATAAGGCGCATTAGTCCGATGCGCCTTATATATGTAATAATTCCATATATAAGGCGCATCGGACTATAAGGCGCGGGGTCCGGGGGCGTGGCGGAGGTCCGGGGGCGGAGCGGAGACCCGACGGGACGCGGCGACGGGACGCGACGGGGAACGCGGGGAAGGTGAGGGGGAGGTGGAGGATGGCAGCGGACCATACTTACATAGGTCCCCGCTACCGGAGACAGCAGATCTCCACCGGGAACTGCAGACCACGCGGCAGAAGTTGTTCGTGCCGCGTGGTCTGCAGTTCCCGCTGGAGGTCTCCGGTCTCCAGTAGCGGGGACCTATGTAAGTATGGTCCGCTGCCCAGCGCCATACATAGGGCGCACCGGACTATAAGGCGCACTTTGGATTTCCACGGAAATCCAAGGCTTTTAAGTGCGCCTTATAGTCCGGAAAATACGGTAATATATTTGGTTCAATTTAATACACAGTTCTATTAGCTCTGACTATCATTCTTTGGTATCATAGGTTGTCACCTAAGCATGCTCCTGAAGTTGTGGATGACAGCAAAGACAACATCACTTTATTCACCAGGATCCTGGATCGACTTCTTGATGGTTATGACAACAGGTTAAGACCAGGACTTGGGGGTAAGAATTTTTTTTGACTACTTATGGTAACTCCCAATGATGGAATTGGAACCAGTAAAGTTAAGCTAAGTTCATACCAAGTTCTGTGCTAACATTTAATTGAACAGTTTAAAGCACTCTGTCCAATGTATGCTTAAACAACTATATACACAATAGAAAGGTAAGGAAATATTCCAGCACTCACAAAAATCTTCTAAAATCATAGCATTTTATTCTTCACATTAAAAACGCGCAGCCATATCTTGTGTGACCACCGATACACAATCTACGCGTTTGGACTAAATTGTTGAGTCCTTGGTCATGATCTACGTGTATCCACCAAATACACTTCTTAAAAGGAACATAGCCAGGTGAAACAGCGCATGAGTAATTAGCACATGCGCATAGAGTTCCAGCAGGGAAACAGAATAGCATATAACAATCGATGTATAAAGGCATTGTCTCAATAAAATGCTATGATTTTAGAAGATTTTGCGAGTGCTGGAATACTTCCTTACCTTTCAACATGTTCTGGCCGGCCGTCAGGACTGATTGATTCCTTGCACCGGGGGCTGCAGAGGAGAATGTGATCTTCTACACGCTGCTAGCAACAACGTGAGTGAGCGGATATACACAATAGAGTTGTATTTAAAAACAATGTATATTGACTGACATGCTACATTTTGCCCACTTTAATACTAAAATGTGCTCCTTCTAACAGTTTAGATATTTGAGATAACCCCCACTGTTCACAAGAATAAAACAGTTGCCTACACATATTGAAGCTTCTACCTGGTGATATAACAGAATGCTCTTCTTTGCTATCTCCGGTGTCCACAAGAGTAGAATAGTGTTTAATTGAAATGGGGGGACATTCACTGGATAACTAACTCATTTGTAATAAAGAAACAAGGCAATGAGCCCTGAACTGCACCCCCAAACTGTCACCTGCCCGCTTGCTGGGTCCTCCCTAACCAGAGGCGAGGAACTGGTCAATGTTCACTTCCACCAAATTGAGGACACAAAACAAATAACACAAAAGAGAGGTCAGTGGTCTGGGTCACAGCAGAGGTAGCAAATAAGGCACAAAATCATAATACAAAGGTATGGTCAAAATACAAAGATTGGATAACCAGAAATACAGAAGGATAGCAAGAGAATGTAATATGGAGTTGGCAAGGAAATATAACTAGCAGAAAACTAGGTGTGAACAAGATATTTATCTTGTTCAGGTGGCCAGAGAACCCCAGCCCCAGGTGATTGGAGCAGAGGCCTGTCCATCACAGCAGCTTATCTGTTGCTGGACCAGAGGATGTGGTAGTCTTAATACAGCCAGCAACATACATCACAGTTCACACTATGAAAAGTCAAACAAAAACACAGAGAATTTTAATGCATCCTAAGCCACATTCTGGGGAGCAAGGAAGAGACTGGAACCGATGATACACCTTTTTCCAAGTTTTTATTCATGCAGTTTTCAATGAAGAACAATGAAAGAAAAAAAAAAATTGCAGTAAAGTGTGTACACACCACATTGCAAGAACAGCAGCTAATGGAAAATATACCAGATTAGAAATATTCAGCTGCAACTATGAAATGTAGTCCCAAAGGGAAGCTAACACTTCTATTCCAACAAACTCCCAAAAAACATAAACAGGAACCTTCAGAAACACACATTCCTCCTCCACAGATTACCCAAACATCTGATTAACCCCTTCGCACTCCCGCTATTTGCGCTCAGCGACGTACTAGTACAGCACTAGCACACCCGGTGCATTGCATGTAACCATGTCACGTGACATGGTGATATCACGTTAGGACTCAGGTATCGGAGGCTGGAGAACCTCCTACTGATGTTGCCCGATCAATTGTATCGCTCCCGCAAAAGGTTTTATCTCCTGAGCGTTACCAAAATCACTTTTACTCTGTCTGATCCCTATCAGTTCCCTCCTGCATCCTGTATATTCCCTGTGTGATCACACTTGTCCTTCGTTTTTTCCATCTCCTGTCTCCCCTTCTGAATCCAAACACACTTTTCAGTCTGCTGTGTTAGCATTGTTCTGCACTGGACACACTTTTCAGTGCTGCACAGTATCTTTAGCGGTAGTTAGGGCTTCTTGGGTAAAACAAGGTGCATTTGTATCGCCTTTTTACGCAGTGCTGATAGATTTTTTTTTTCCAGAGCGCCTGCAGGTGTACACGTAGTTTGGTGCTGTTACCAATTTTTTCTGTGTCCTGGCTGTGCGGCTTGTCCATGTAGTTTGGTGCTCAATATCTATTTTTTTTTCTGTGTGCCCGCTGTGCGGTTTGACTGTGTAGTCGGGTGCACACTACCTAATTTCTCTGATGTACGTTATCTAATTTTTCTGGTGCACGTTATCTTATTTTTCTGTGTACAATGTTTCAGAAGATGTACACAGTGTGGAAGACATGAAACATGCTGGCCTCTGACACACAGTCAGCTAGTGGGAATGATGTCCCCTTCTACCTCTCCTCTTCCTCATCTTCCAGTGACCTGCAAGAACCCTTAGTCAGCTAGTGGGGATGATGTCCCCTACTACTTCTCCTCTTCCTTATCTTCCAGTGACCTGCAAGGGGATTGTAAAGAAGCCATCAATAAGGGAGTACTGGAGCACAGACATGCTGTACCACACACCGATGTTCCGCATGGCTAAGAGCAGGATGCGCTTTGAAGCCATCCATACATTTTTTCATTAAACTGACAACACACAGTGCCCACCCAGAGATGAGCCCAGTTATGATTGTTTGTTTAAAGTCCGGCCCATACTAGACCATTTAAGTGCCAAGTTTGCTCAGGCATACCCCCCTGCGAAACATAGTATAGTATCATTGTATACAAGGCTGAATAAAAGATGCAAGTCCATCAAGTCCAACCTTTAGGAATTAAATAATGTTTTTTCCCCATAACCCGTGATATTTTTTTCTCTTCAGTAAGTCATCCATGTACATGTACATACAGTTCGCCATAACAACCTCCTGCTCCTCATGGCTTCCACCTCACCTGGACAATTTCTACAGCACCACTAGACTATTCCTCACTTCCATAAATACTGCGTCACTGTACGCAGTAATCAGAGAGGTCTCCCTAAATCGCTGTTGGGCAAAAAATTAGAAGGCAGGAGAGCAGGACACTATGCAGTGACTCTGTATTGAGTGTTAAGTACAAATATAAGAGAGAGATCCTTTTAACAATAATACATGGGCACACCACCACCCCTGTCCCAGTATGAGCTACCACTACAGAAACCCCCAAACTTGACTACATACTGGATTATAACAAGTACATTGGCGGACCCGGTGCCATACAATGCCACGTGAAAATCGAGGGTGTGGTACAAGAAGCTGGCCATGCACATAATTCAGATAGCACTATATAATTCTTATGTGTTATATTGATGTGCAGGCCAGGGGAATTTTGTTGGAGACCATGAATGTGGGAGTGCCAGCCCTTCTAGAAGCGAGGCCACAACGCGTATTGTACCAGGGCAGCACTTTCCAGGAGAAGTTCCCCAAACTACAAAGAAGGGAAGGACACAAAAAAGGTGCAGGGTGAGCTCCAAAAAATAATTTGGAAGGACACCATTTACCATTGTGAAACATGCCCAGAAAAACTAGGACTATGTATGAATGAGTGCTTCTGTATATATCACACATCCCTGCACATTCACATGGAGATTTTACCCTGATGTACTATGCACGGCTTATACATCATGCTGCATGCTGCTTCTTCCCTTCTAAGCCTTGATGTGTGTCCAGCCTGTAGATTACTGCCCCACAGAGATCGCAATAACGCCTCTACAAGCGTCTATGACGCATGCAGAGGCTGATTTACTCTCCAAAAAAAACACCAAGCGTATAAATACGCTTGGTGATTTTCTTGTAAAAGCGTTGGCTCTGAGCAGTAGCGATGTGCAGCTGCCGCCTGCTAGTGTGTAAGGAGCAGAGCGGACAGCGGAGCGCACAGAGCAGTCACGTGCACCCCGACCACTACACTGCAGAGACGACTCTGCTTCTGCCGGCAGAAGGGAAGCTAAAGCCACGCCCCCTGAGCCCTCACTGCTGCCGTCACTGTCTCCTCCAAGCTGCCGTGTCCTGTGTCACTTCACATATAGGGAGCAGCAGGGGAATCACATTACACTAAAAAGGGGCGGAGCAAGGCACAGGCAGGAGGACAGGACATGTGACCACTACTGGGGTCTCTGCTCCTCCTCCCCTCCTGACCCGTCTCTCTAGTACTAATAGATATAGCTGCACATGCACACTAGCAGATTTGGCAAAGTCTGAGAGCTAGAAGGAGAGTGGAGAAGTGTTTGATTTCAAAGGTGTTTGTTGTCATCTGTCGTGGGGGTCCTGTGCCTGCTGTGGTGGGGGTCCTGTGCCTGCTGTGGTGCTCTCACAGGTTTGTGTGACTGACCTATTCCCAGGGAGTTCAATTGATTAATAGTGGTTACCTGAGCCTGACATAAGATGCATTCAATACAAAATAGTTATGATTGAGGTTCTATGCATGGGTGGACTGCATGGGACAGTGATCTTACAATGGTCACAAGAGCTTACTATCTATGAGGAGGAGGAGGGGACACAGGAGGTGACAGTACTTGTACAATGGCCACAAGAGCTTACAATCTATGAGGAGGGAGGGGGGGCACAGGAGGTGACAGTACTTGTACAATGGTCACAAGAGCTTACAATCTATGAGGAGGGAGGGGGGGCACAGGAGGTGACAGTGCTTGTACAATGGTCACAAGAGCTTACAATCTATGAGGAGGAGGAGGGCACAGGAGGTGACAGTGCTTGTACAATGGTCACAAGAGCTTACAATCTATGAAGAGGAGGGGGGGCACAGGAGGTGACAGTGCTTGTACAATGGTCACAAGAGCTTACAATCTATGAGGAGGAGGACGACACAGGAGG
The DNA here is from genome assembly GCF_040894005.1 of Engystomops pustulosus. NCBI lineage: Eukaryota > Metazoa > Chordata > Amphibia > Anura > Leptodactylidae > Engystomops > Engystomops pustulosus. Next base: position 75,216,260 of record NC_092419.1, on the reverse strand, counting down.
TGACAGGGCTTGTCCAATGGTCACAAGAGCTTAAAATCTATGAGGAGGAGGAGGGCACAGGAGGTGACAGTGCTTGTACAAGGGTCACAAGAGCTTAAAATCTATGAGGAGGAGGAGGGCACAGGAGGTGACAGTGCTTGTACAATGGTCACAAGAGCTTACAATCTATGAGGAGGAGGAGGGCACAGGAGGTGACAGTGCTTGTACATTGGTCACAAGAGCTTACAATCTATGAAGAGGAGGGGGGGCACAGGAGGTGACAGTGCTTGTCCAATGGTCACAAGAGCTTACAATCTATGAGGAGGAGGAGGGCACAGGAGGTGACAGTGCTTGTCCAATGGTCACAAGAGCTTACAATCTATGAGGAGGAGGAGGGCACAGGAGGTGACAGTGCTTGTACAATGATCCAGGCATTACAAATAAGGGATAAAATAAAGACCCCAATGTTTTCACATTGTATTGAGACTCATTCTATTGAAAAAAAATCCTCTCTGAACCAAAACACTTGTGCTCAGTAAGTAGCAACTTTATCGTGGCCAAACACATCTTGCTAGTTAGTGAACCCAAGTGCATTGGTCAGAAGGCTTATGTTTTTGGGAAGGACTATCTAGTAAAAAATAAACAGTGTAAAAAAAAAAAGTGTTATACCCTCAACCCCCGAAAAATAAATGAAATAAATTTACAGGCGGCAGCCTCAGCCTGCTCAGCGTGTGGAGGTAGGGGGTTTTGGGCTGGCTATTAACAATTTATACAACTTGGAGTTATATATTTGTATTACTGAAAATTCCATACTCTTCCTCGGCTAAAAATACTCCTCAAAAATGGTGAGAGGAGTATTATTACCCTTCCGGAAAAATGTTAGTGCGACCTCTGGCCCCATATGTATTGCCCTATTCGGGAGAACACATATTATGATTTTTGTGGTGTTTGTCTCCTGTGGCAGGAACTGGGCACAATATGACATAATGGATATTTTTTTACTATGCACTATCCATTATGCATTTTATTTGGGGTTCACCTGTGGGGTTAAAATGTAAACTATACCCTGGATTAATTCATGGAGGGGTGTAGTTTCCAAAATAGGGTCAGTTATACTGTTATGGAAGCATAAATAAGACGAATGACAAAAGGATTCTACAAAAAAAAAAATTGTGCTATGACTTTTTGTCTAAAAAGTAGAACATTTGAAATCACAGGGATATGTTAAAGTGTTGAAAAGTTATTACCACAGGAGGAGACATTGGTCAAATGTTGCACACTTCTAGGTCCAGCATTGTCCTGTATTAGGATGAACCTGATGGCAGTCAGGCTTCCTCTGGCAAGCACATGGAGGGCTCTGCGGGCCTCCAAAGAAATGCCACCCCACTCCATTACTGACTGTTATGATCTGAGGTAGTGGATCCTCTGTACCACCGTAGGCATTGGTGTAAGCCGACACCTGGAGTGGAGTCTATGTAGCACCTGGTTTTGACCAGAGCCTGCCAAGGGATGCACCTGCTGCGACAGGGTACCACCAGGTCGCTCCGCAGGTGCGACTTTTCTCACAGTGGTGGCCAAGGCGTGGTGCAAACTTGTGAGGCAATAACGTGGTCGGGGACATTCAAGAGGTAGAGACGGGCATCACGGGATCAACGTCAGGAACAACGCAAGAGGTCAAGGCAGGCTGCACGGAGTCAAAGTCAGGAACGGAACTGTGGTCACAACAGGAAATAAGCAGGCAGGCACAAGGCAACGAAACAAGCTTTCTCTGAGGCATGAAGCACAAAGATCTGGCGGGGAATGCAGGAAGTGGCTGGCTTTTATAAAATTCCTGGAAATGACCAGCACAAATTAGTGTTGTGCTGGCCCTTTATATCTCCAAGCGCGGGCGCACGCGCCAGGCTGCTGTATCGGGAGCAGAGGTAAAGAAGTCTGAGGGGGGGTACCCGTCACCTGGGATGTGGGTCGCAGGAACACCCGTGACACTGACCCACTACCAAACTGGTCATGTTGAAGCATGTTGCAGGCAGAAGATTTCTCTTATTTGAGTTATTTATAATCCCAAAAATTGTGCTCTATTTTACACCATCCTAAGTGAGGGGCAGTGAATACCTTATTAGCAAAGGTGCTCAGGTGACCTAAGCCTGAGCAACTTAGACTAATTTGCATACTTTTTAACAATCTTTTCCAGAGAAATTGCAGCGTTCCAGATTATAATAAAATAAGTTCCTACTATAAGGAACATGTAAGTCGGACTAGTCTACTGACTATTCATCTAATTTGTGCGGTCGCACATCGATGTTGGGTGCTGTTTAGGATTAGGGTTCCCACCCCGATAATATCCAAATAAAAGTAAATCCAAGCACTCCGTATGTGTTTTTGATGCCAGAAAGTGATATTTTATTTACACAGAAGTGATCAAAAGGTGTGACGTTTCGACCTACACTCAGGTCTTTGTCAAACACGATCAGGATGGAGGTCAGGACTTGGCTGGCTGTGCTGGCGAGCATCAGGTATTGACACTATGGGGGTCATTTATTAAGGGCCCGATTCGCGTTTTCCCGACGTGTTACCCGAATATTTCCGTTTTGCGCCGCTTGTACTTAAATTGCCCCGGGATTTTGGCGCACGCGATCGGATTGTGGCGCATCGGCGCTGGCATGCGCGCGACGGAAATCGGGGGGCGTGGCCGAACGAAAACCCGACGTATTCGGAAAAACCGCCGCATTTAAAAACCGAAAATGTGTCGCATAAGGACCGCTTACCTTCACCTGGTCCAGCTCGGTGCATTCCGGCGCGATGAGTTTACTTTCAGCGCAGCAGCGCCACCTGGTGGACGGCGGAAGAACTACCTTATTAAATCCCGGCCGGACCCGAATCCAGAGCGGAGAAGCCGCCGCTGGAACGCGAATGGACCGGGTAAGTAAATTTGCCCCTATGTGTCTGTAGGCAGTCTGCTGGTAGTCTACTGACTAGTCTATGATTTCACCAAAAAAGAGTTTTAAAAATTATGCAAATTAGTCTTCTGAGGCACTCAGAGCACCTCAGAATTATATTAGCAATTTTCTTTGCATAATTTTTATGGGAAAAATAAAAAAAAATAGATGAATAAAATTTGCTGCTTGTGTCTTCTCTCAAAAAACAATAATGTCTTATCACTTAATATGTTTTGCGCTGTTGTGATTTGGATTTGTTTTGTCTTTCATTGCTTTCAGATTCAGTAACAGAAGTTAAGACAGAAATATATGTCACCAGTTTTGGTCCAGTTTCTGACACTGATATGGTAAGTGATTCAAAGGATCATTTTCCATAGTTAATCTAAGATAATAATGCCCTTCCCTGGCAAAGCATTGTTTATAAGATTGTTGCATTTATGGGGAGAATTTCTTGGATTTAGGTGGTGGCTTGCCTTGTGATGGTTTTTCTTGAAGATACATTTGAAGATACATTTAGTTCTGAATACTCCCTGTATATATTCCTCACCATACAGTGGGGATGGTGAGAGTAAGTAAACAGGTAACCTATCAGTGGAAATTGACCTAATAATCTAATACCAGTATCTTGTCAAGCAGCTTGAAAGTGATGAGACCCCCGCAGATCACGAAAATGAGGGGACTGATGGGGTCCCACGTACCTCAGTCGAACCCCTTGTCGCTCCATTACGGTAATGGAGCAGAAGAACACGCATGACCGTTCTGCTCCATAAAACTCAAAAGAGCCATCAGAAATTGCCCTCTGTTCGCTCTGTAATTCCTTGCAACAATAAAAGTTCACTGTACCACTCCTGCGACCTGGGCCTGATTAGACTACCCCACTTCTGATCGTCAGCAGAGCATACAAAAATAGGCCACAGAAGGTATTTGCCTCACAGACTAATAGTATTACCAGCAGAAAAAGAGCGCAGTTAAAAAATATATTCTATATTATTTCTTATTTAAAATCCAGTTCTCCCGCACTCCAAGATGAGCATATCTATGGGTCCCTTGTCCATTTAGTGATGGGGAGAAGGTAGGTGCAAATGTCCATACACTTAGCCCTACAATTAATGATAATTCCCACTCTAACAAGGATGGTCCCCAAATAAACTGTCCCTATATGTACATCCGCACCTCCCTTCCCTGATGCGTTTCACAATCTGTCTCATCAGAGGGAAAAACTCAGGGTGCCCTGAGAAAAATACATAAAAATAGGGAAATCAGTAATAGTGCAACACCATATTAGCATATAGACTGGCACAATCATACTGTATCTCAATTTCTTAACAGCCTATGGGTATTAGAATGGATAGAGTGCCATCTCCTTTGCGGCTTGTAGCAAAAGCCGATCTATCACACAGGTAGGTATGTGGCTTGTGACGCCGAGACCAAGTTCACAGGCGGGGGGGCTGGGAATTTAAAGTGGCCCTGGAAAAAAACTTTAAAAGTGGCCCCATTCTGTGGGTGGAGTCAAAACAAGTAGAAGTGGCCATGTGATGTGGGTTGAGTTACTAAATTCCACAAAAACTGTTGATAGATGGTCTAAATCAACATGTACAGCACAGAGAAAGAGACTCTTACGTCCTCCCTTATACAGGAATAAAGCTTCTTTTTTAAAAGAAAACAAATTAATACTGACTTATACATATATATACACTGGGGCATATTTATCAGGACCTCTGCGCACCGCCAGTGGCGCAGAGGCCCTGAAATAATCGCAAATGCTAGCTTATTGCTAGCTTTTGCGATTATTTTTCACTATCCGCCACCTTCACGCCAGTGGGGCGTGAAGGGGCGTGAAGGGGGGCGCGGCCGGTCGAGCGGGGGGTGCGGCCGGACTGGAGTGGGCCGGCGCGGGGCGTTGCTGTCCCCGCGCCTGCGCACTCGCTGCTGCCGGCGACTTTTCATACGTGAAAAGTCGCCGGTTGCGGTTTTTTCCTACGCCAGGCCCTTCCTGGCGTAAGAAAAACGCTGCGCAGCTGACAGCCCGATACATGAAGAGGCAGAAGCCTCTTCATGTATCGGGCTATCATACGCTGGCACACGAGCGCCAGCGTATGATAAATATCCCCCACTGCCCCTATGTACAAGAATATAACTATAATACTGCCCTTTGGTGTGGAGGGGGTTAATCGACCAGAAATAGGTGGAGACTGGCTAAAAACATTAAGGAAATGCTGGATCATGAATCTAAACACGAGGATCCCTTCAGGTATGAACCTCATGAGGGAAGACCTCATGACAATTTTCTAATGAAATGTATAAAATTTATTGTAAGAAAATGTGGTAATTGCATCAGCTGTGTAAAGAGGAAATGACAACCAGAATCGGGTGTACCCGTCCATGTCGGTCCTTTTTCTTTTAAATATGGTTGTGCATTGAGCTAATTGTTACCATGATTATGGGAGACTGTACTCCTTTATTTCATTTAAATTAAAAAGTCCATAGCAAACACCAACGCGTTTCAGAAGAGTGGATTATCACCATTTGACGCTGAGCCATTTTTTGCACTTGAGTCTTCACTATTCGTGTCCGTGGCTGGCAGACTAGGCTTTCTTGCATCCCTGAGGAATGGAGACTGGATTACAGACTACATATCCAGGTGTGTGAGCACTTATACCTGTTTCCCTTTCATAACTACTATAATACTGCCCCCTATGTACAAGAATATAACTACTATATTACTGCCCCCTATGTACAAGAATATAAGTACTATAATACTGCCCCCTATGTACAAGAATATAACTACTATGTTACTGCCCCTATGTACAAGAATATAACTGTTATAATTGTGCCTCCTATATACAAGAATATAACTACTGTAATATTGCCCCCTATGGACAAGAATATAACTATTATAATACTGCCCCCTATGGACAATAATATAACTACTATAATACTGCCCTCTATGTACAGGAATATAATTACTATTTTCACTACTATTACTACTATGCTATATAACACCACCAGTTAGCCCCCTGAATATAGCCAATCCTCCAATATAGAGCCAGCCCCCTCAGTATACAGTCGGCCTCCCCTGTATACGGCCACCAGCCCCCCTCAGTATACAGCCAGCCTGCCCCCCCCCCCATTCACAGTATACAGCCAGCCTGCTCCCCCTCAGTATACAGCCAGCTTTTCCTCCCCTGTATACAGCCAGCATGCCCTCCTCAGTTGACAGCCAGCCAACACTCCTTAGTATACAGCCTTCCCCCCTCAGTATAAAGCCAGTCCCCCTCAATATACAGCCAGCCAGTCCCCCTCAATATACAGCCAGCCAGAACCCCCTGTATACAGCCAGTCCCCCCTCAGTATACAGCCAGCCTGCCCCCTCAGTATACAGCCAGACCCCCCTGTATACAGCCAGCCATTCACCTCTCTGTATACAGCCAGCCCCCCCCCCTCAGTATACAGCCAGCCTGCTTCACCCCCCTATTATGCAGCCTGTCTCCTCCGCTAACTCTACACGATGCCGTGCTAATCACATGACCGGATATGCATCATCTGCCACTTCTGGGGATGCCAGGTATGAGATAGATGGAAACGTCATGGAAGCATCGAAAATCTGCCAGTTCCGGATCGGAAATCATCGGAATCTCTGATGTATGATGGTGGAGTGAGAATAAAATCATCAGGATGATATTCCACATATGCTAAAGGCACTAAGGAGGATAAGGACATCATAGCAAAACACTGGCCAATCCTCCTAATGGACCCACATCTTGAAGATGTACTAACAAAAAACCATCAGTAACATTTAGACGAGGGAGATTAATTCGGGATAGAGTAGTTCATAGTCACTTTGTCCCCTCTTCCGCATCTGGTACATGGTTAGATCGTAAAACCCAAGGCCTGCTACAGGTGCAGTGGGTGTATTACATGTCCATTTATCAAGACAAAAAGGACTTTCTATAGTAATAATTTCAACAAAACATATGAGATAAAATACTTTATTAACTGTAAGTCCACAGAAGTTATATACAAAGCTACATGCACCTGTGGGAAGGGGTATATTGGGAAAAAGATTAAGGAGTTCCGTCGCAGGGTGGGTGACCATCTAGGTGATATTGATAAAGCAAGAGACACTCCTATTGCCCGCCACGTTGATTCAGTCCATAATGGCCAAGCATCTGTATTAAAATGTATAGGAATTGAGTTAATACCATATCCAATGAGGGGAGATGATTGGGACAGAAGGGTTCATCAGAGGGAGGCCAGATGGATCTACCTTCTGAATACTGTGGCTCCCAATGGCCTGAATTTACAATTATACTATGCCTGTTTTATCTAATATTCTAGCATGATGCATCATGTCTATGATTTATTGTAATATTAGTCATTACATATTGCATACTAAGCAACGAGTCTCCTCATTATGTTGAAATATCTAAGTGTAAAACGCACTGATAATTTTGGGTGCTATTCACACTATATGAACTACCAAATGCTACCATAGAATGAGATATAAATGCATGGTATCAATGAACGATTGTATATGTGGAAGTGAATGTGATTGCATGTGAATATGCATTCCATTGATCCCCTCTGACTTCTGTATCCTATTAGTGGTCTAGATTGATAGGATATGTGATTAAATACCGTTTAAATGCTATTATTTCTCCTCTACCATGCTCTTTAACTGTTATTTAACTGGACTTTGTTTGGAGTGAAACTTGAAACTGGAGGAATCTATAGGGTATACTGGGTGGTCATAGAGTTTTCCACTCACCACACAGGTACTCTTTTGGCTGTCAAGCAATTTTATCTGTAAAATAATGTGTCACGCTAGATATGCTCATCTTGGTGTGTGGGCGATCTAGATTTTAATAAGAAATAATAAAGAATATATTCAACTGCACTCTTTTTCTGCTGGTAATACTACCCCAACAAGGTGTTTTCAGCAGGAGGACGTCTTTATTATCCCTTCCTTTACACATGACTTTCCGTACTTTCTGTCATTCTACTGTCCGGTTTTTTTTTTCTCTTTTTTCCATAATTCTCATATCAGTTATCATACCCCACCATAGTGGCCACAGGATGAATATGTATTATGTAGGATGTATTATTCTGCAATAGTTTATAATCTTTATTTTTATGTATTATGTGTAGAGTATTGTTTCATAGTGTACAGGGATTCATAATGTATGCAGGGCCATGATCAATGATTCCAAACATCAACCTTCCCTCTAACAGCACTTGCTCCCTATTATTAATACTTTCCTTAGCCATACAGAAAGCCTTTGATACAGTCTTCTGGCCCTGTTTAAGTACAGGAACATTTTGATATTCCTTCTAACCAAATTTCCTACCTTCAATTGCTTTATGATCATCCAATAGCAAAACTTAAACTCCCCACAATTAGATCCAATCCCATCATTATTGCCAGGGGTACCCGTCAGGGATGCCCACTATGCCCAGCTCTCTTTGGAGCCAGTGTCAGAGGCAATCTGTTCAAATCCTGACATGAAAGGTTCCTTTTACAGTTAGCGTATTCACAGATGACCAACTATTATAAAGCACCCACCCACAAACTTCCCTTTCAAAGCTCTTCACCCTATCCAGCCTAAAAGTCAACATATACAAATCATTTCTTATTATTCAACATCACTTTAGCGGAATTATTCCCCACAGATACAGCAACTCATAGAAGATTTAGCTAAATGGTTGAAACCTTCTCTGTCATTGCTGGTCAGAATACATTCTTCTATTAAGATGTCTCCCCTCCCCCACAATCTTCTGGTCCCTATGAGAACATTTAGGTTATTCAATCCCACATCTCCAGATTTGTTTGGGGTGACCCGAACAAGGGAGCACCTAGGTAGGTAGCCTTTCAATCACAACAAGATACCGACTTATATGGATGGTGGTTAGTAGTGATGAGCAGACCTGCACTGCAAAGTTCGGCAGTCACGTCATTATTCGGTATCTAGGCCAGTGTTCAGGAAAAAATCAGGAAGCTGCTTGATTGACTGCAGAGACTTCCTGCATTCCTGTATGTTCCTGTATATCCTGCGTTCCTGCTCATGAGTTCCCGTGTCCTGTGTCCCATGTGCCTGTGTTCCCGTTCCCATCTGCTTGGACCTTCCGTTGCTGACCCCGGATTGGACTTGACGTTGCATCTCTACCTCCTGCCATGACATTGTGCTTGGATCTGACCAAGAGAATGTCTGTCTGCTGCTAAGGTACCTCGACCTCAGTTGCCACTGCGGGCTAGTCGCACCTGTGGAATGACCTGGTGGTACCCTGCCGCAGCAAGTCCAACCCGCTTTGCGGTGGGCTCTGGTGAAGACCAGGTGCCATTTAGACTCCAATCCCAGGTGTCGGCTAGTACCACCTCCCGCGGTGGTCCAGTGGATTCACGCATCCCTAATCCTGGCACCACCACAATGTGCTGTTACATCTTGATTGCCCCCACATAGCATTAATGCTCCACCTTTCTTAAGCAAATGGTTTTGTTTCTATCAATTTGATAATAACATACTTCCTGTATAAATTTATCAGATCTCTGCTTGCTGTCATTCATTATTTACTTCAAGTGGATAAAAAAATTAGTCCATGGTAATATCACAGTAATCAGTGCCATTTGATATAATGAACCATGCATCAGTGTGATATCACGACAACGACGGATTAAGACTGCCATGGGCTCTGGGCTGTATGGATATTATTGCCCCAACACGTCTGGAATCATTTCCTACTTATGGTACCAGAATCAGCTTCTTTGGGAATGAGCTTTGGATCTTCAAAGGTCCTGAAATGGCTCTTGTATACATGTATATTGAGACCAGGAAAATTTGTATGAGATAAAATGGTTGAAATGGTTCTTCCTTCTCAGTACAAAGAGGTTTGGGTGGCCATGGGCCCTCTAGAAGGCTTGGGACCTGGTCTACTTACAATAGATGCTTATGCACACCACAAAAACTGGGTAGGGCAAAAAATAGATTAGAAACCCATCAGTTTTTTTTTTTTGCAGATGTGAAATAAATAGATACAATAAGGACTGAACCTCTGCAGTTTTTGTGGATGAGAAGCAGACACACCTGTGTGAATAAACCCTAAGGATAGTTACATAACTGAGGGATCACTCAAGGCGTACGTTTAGCAGAGGCCACAGGCCACTGTGTTCATAAGAGCACAGTGGCCTCTATAATCATTAATTGTAAGAAGTTTGGGATGACCACAACTCTACCTCGACCTTGCCATCCAACCATACTAAGAAATCGTGGGAGAAGAGCATTGTTGTCTGTTTTATGGCAGAGTGTCCTGGAGGCTTCTACTTCACTGCAAGACATATGAAAACCTGCATACCATTTACAAAAAAACACATGAAGGTCTCCCAGAATATGAGAAATAGGATTCTCTGGTCTCATGAGATGAAGATTGAACTTTTTGGTGTTAATTCTAAGTGTTATGTGTGGAGAAAACCAGGCATTGCTCAACCGGCCAAATATAATCCAGTTTAAAACAGTTAAACATAGTGGTGGAAGCAATTGAAGTTCTTAGCCTAGATGAGGCTGTTCACCATCACGGGCTATCCATCCATCATCAGTAATCCATATAATATATAGTAAGACAAGTACCCTTCCTGTTCTACTGACTACGCTTTCAGACCAGTTTGGCAACCGTGTCTCGACGACCCTTGTCCATAGGCAGCACCAGGAAATATCAACCTTTTCACCTTCATTAGAGTTGTGCCTTACTACTCTATGAGCGCTTTTTGGTCTCTCCTTGTCCGCCTTTCTATACCTTACTCCTTTCCCAGGTTTACATCGTAACTAAAGGAAGACCTCACTCTAAACAGTGCCAGCAGCCGTAGAACCAGTCGTAAATCTTACGAAAAAGAAAAAGTGAGAATGGACTACTGTCTACAACGAGTTCAACAAAGAGAAGCCCTGATCGCTCAATGCTCAGGTCAGAACATTAACCCTCTGCATGAACCAGAGGAAGCTAACTCATTCTCCATCAACACCACAGACCTCCTCCAACTGTTTTATCGTTTAGAAAAACTTCTGAAAGATGAACTGCAACATCACATTGATGTCCTCTTTCTGAAGCTCTATATTAAAGAGAAAATAGTACCCAGAGGTCTCCGAATACGTACGGACTCCTGCTTTAGGAATGATCCCCTCTTTGCAGAGAATTGGGACGCATATCTCTTAACCTGTGCACGTGGCCTTATGGAACGTCTATGTGCCAAAAGGGAAGAGCTTATGAGAAAACTTACATTTGACATAAACACATGTCACAATCTCCTTAGCCACCATCATAATCATCCAGAATTCACAAAATTCGATAGGATGATCACAAATAGGGTCAGGACTTTCGAGAAAGAAAATATTGACAAAAAATTAGTCAAATTACAAAGAGATAGAAACGACTTCAAGACAGAAAATGTCAAATTTTGGTTGAAACAACCCCAGAACCTCACACCACCCTCCACCACCGACTCCACAACCCCTACAAGAGCAGTCCAGCTCAACAATTCAACCCGTACCCCAAAAACCCATGAATCAAAACCCTTGTACAATCCCAGGAAAAGCAAAGCATCCCACAATTCCAAAACCATCTATACAAACTCCAGAAACAGTAACAAAAACCCTAACATTCCAAACAATCACAACCCTCCAAACAAGACCAACAAAACATTCAGTGCCCACCTGTTCCCACGATCTTTCAAACACCCAAGTGGAACACCAGGTCCCGTGCAAGTCTCAACACTCTCAACCAAACTCCCACCACCCCAGACCCCATTACCAACTGAGCTTACCCTTACCCCAAACTTTTACACACCACCCTCCATCCCATCGCCACTCCCTCTTCCAGAGATCAACGAATGCCCACTCAATCTCCCCCCAACCACCTTTCTGGGAATCAATCCCTCCCCGGTGAGAATAGAGATCAATGAATCCATTCTCACTCTACATGATTCCCCCTCTCCTACAACCATCGAGAGTACTATTCCAACCACGACAAAGCGTCCAGTCTTTGGACCCACATCCAGTCCCACTGAGGAACATACCTCTCACACAGGACCCCCCCAGGGGCATGCGACTCAATCGGGACTAAATCCTGAGTCGCCACCCAACACTGGAGCCCCCTCCAATCCCTGTACCCCTCAGAATTATAAAAAATCCAAGCTCCATCATTTTTTTTCAGTTAGGCTCAACCAAGAACCAAAAAAGAAAAAATCCAGAAAAGGAACGAGAGGAGGAAAAAGAAAAAGAAACAGCAATAAAGAGACCCTCGCAGACCCCACTGGAACCACTAGTCCCGGCACAGTACCGAAAGAAAACAAAGAAGCTGAAATAAAAATCTTCAATCTTTCCACTCACCTACTTCGAACGCCAGAAATAAGCCTTCTCAATAAAGGCCTCTCATACTGTCCCACCTCCAAGTTCAATGAGTTCCAACTCTTCATAGATCTGCAATCCTTCATTAGAAAACTAACCCTATCCAGACATTTCAGTCTCCCAAAGAAAAACCTTGACATCCCTATGCCACCAAACACCCCCGCAACTGTCGAGGATTCCGATGCTCCTCCTCCTCCCCCTCTCCCATCCACGTCCAACTCAATAGATCCAGTAGTGCCACTAACTAATCCGGTAGAGAAAATAGAACCCCAAATCAGAAACAGTGGACTTAAACCAAAGTCCACCTTTTATCCTCTACACCATAGAGGTAATAACATCGAAACGTTCATGACTCTAGTAGAAAAAGAATTTCGATCAGTGAATTTGAGTTAAATTCTCACACAATCTATCACGGACAGAAAGACAAGCTATGAAGACTCTCATGTCCGATACATCCATCGCTATACGCAACGCGGATAAGGGAGGAGGAGTTGTCATCCAAGACCGTGAAGTATACCTAGCAGAGGCCTTGAACATACTCTCGGACACCATCTACTATGAAACCCTGAAAACCAACCCTATGGAAGACCATAGACAAGAACTAAAAATACTGCTTGATGACGCCTACAGAAACAACATCATTTCAAACCCTGAAAAGGACTACATATGGGTCACCAATCCCAAGACCCCAATTTTTTACCACCTTCCCAAAATACACAAAGATGCCACTAACCCACCGGGGAGACCCATTATATCAGGTATATCCTCTATATCCTGTAATCTGTCTCACTATGTCGATACACACCTGCAAAGATATGTTACACAACTGGACTCCTATCTCCGCGACTCAACAAGTGTCATTATAACACTCAAGAACATAGTATGGAGACCCTCTTACCGTTGGGTCACACTAGATGTATCAGCCCTATACTCCAACATCCCCCATGACAAGGGGATCGACATGATAAACCTCTGTCTAAGCCGTGACCCATCGCTACCAACCAAACAGAAACAATTTATCCTTGATTCCATCCACTTCATTCTTACTCACAATGTATTCACATTTCAGAATAAAGTTTATAAACAAGTACACGGAACCGCAATGGGGACACGTTTCGCCCCAAGCTTCGCGAATATCTATATGGGCGAATTCGAACAGGAATTTATCCAGAACAATCCCCTATGGAAGAAAAACATTGTCCTATACAAGAGGTATATAGACGATCTTCTACTCATCTGGGATGGAGGGGAAAAAGAATTACAAACAGTTTTTTACACTACAAAAGTAGCCACCACAGAAAATGGAAGAATAACATCCCGTTCAGCCAATTCCGACGCATTAGGAAGAACTGTTCAAAGACACAGACCTTCCTCGAACAAAGCCAAATACTCTCCAAAAGATTTCTGAACAAAGGTTTTCCCAAGAACATCATCAACTCCACCATAGAAAGAGCCGGAAAACTGACCCAAGAGGATTGCCTACTACCCTCCAAGAACAAAGCTACCCAATCAAAACCCTCAGAGAGAAACACCAGTATAAACTTTATCACAACTTTTAACAGCGAATGATCCATACCTATCCAAGAATCTCCCGAAAAAACCCAACATCATCTTTAGGAGAGCAAGAACACTAAAAAACAATCTAGCCCCCAGCGAGCTCCGAAACCCCTTTAAAAACAATCCAAGGAACTCGGTGTTCCCGGAAATCACCGGAAGCTTCAAATGTGGTAACTCTGGTTGCAAATGTTGTTCCAACATTACACATAGAGCCAAATCTTTCAGAAGCAATACGACCAACGAAGTCTTTATAATTAAAAGCTTCATGAATTGCTCCTCAGTCTTTGTCATCTATCTAATGGAATGCCCATGCGGCCTTCAATACGTGGGCCGCACAACTCAACAACTGAAGACAAGAATGAACAGCCATAGGTGCAATACAACAAATGGATACATTAAACATAGCGTTTCAAGACATGGCTTCACACACCACCAAAAGGATTTCTCAGTCTTTTCCGTTACCCCCTGATGGGAACGATCGCTTTAATCTCCTACGCAAGAGAGAAATGTTCTGGATTTTTAAAATGAACTGTCTCACCCCCAGTGGCCTTAATGAATCGCTAGAAAGCAATTTTTAATCAAAACTTTTTGATCTTCATTTTTACTCTTAAGATACCATTCCCCCACTTTGTACGCTCTCTCCACCCCTACCCATCCCAATTTATAAACCAATTTTCTATTAACCAACATATATTTTTTTACATCCATACCAATATTAAGATTAACCCCTTCACGCTCCGCGGCGGATATATCCGCCACGGAGCGCAGTGACTTAGCGCTCAGTGGCGGATATATCCGCCACGGCGCTTATGCCGGCTCGGCTCTGGATCAGAGCCGAACCGGCATCGGGAAACACGGGGTGCCGGCTGTAACTAATAGCCGGCACCCCAGTGTAACACCCGCGATCGGAGTTGTCTCCGATCGCGGGTGCTTAACCCTTTAGATGCCGCGGTCAGCGCGACCGCGGCATCTAACAAGCATCTGGGGTGTCTTTCCCCCACGATCGGCCCCCCCGAACCGTTTTCGGGGGGCGCCGATCGTTGCTATAGTAACTCTGGGGTCCGATCTGGACCCCAGAGTTACTAGCAAGAATTGCCAGTAAGATGTCGTCTGTGACGTCATCTTACTGGCAAAGTGCCAGCCTATGCAAGTGCATAGGCTGACACTGATAATACTCTGCAATACATGAGTATTGCAGAATATTATCATGAACAAGCAATCAGAGGATTGCTTGTTCATATCCCATGGTATAAAAGTAAAAAAGTAAAAAAAAAAGTTATTCAATAAAAAAATAAAGTCATAAATCACTAAAAATGCCCCAAACCCCCAAAACATATAAAGAGACATATAACTCAAAAAAAAAGTCTAAATCATAACACAAACCCCACATATATAGTATCACCGCGTCCGTAACAACCCGTAGAATAAAAGTAAATCATTATTGAACCCCCACGATAAACGCCGTAAAAAAAAACTGTTATAAACCCTCCAAAAATTATGATTTTTACCTTTTCAATCCCACAAAAAATGCTATAAAATGCGACCAAAAAACCATATGTACTTAGACATGATACTGGTGCAAAGTACAACATGTCCCGCAAAAAACAAGCCATCAACCAGCTCCGTAGCCAAAAACGTAACAAAGTTATGCCACTTGGAAGATGGCAATACAAAAATTATAGATTTTTCCCCACATTAGGGTTTTGTTTGACAAATTTAGTAAAACGTAAGAAAATATATTCATGTCTGGTATCCCCGTAATCGTATCAACCCATAGAATAAAGCTAACATGATTATTAGTCTATACGGTGAACACCAAAAAAAAAAAAGTCAAAAATCCAGTACAGAATTGATGCTTTTCTACTCCTGCCCTCAAAAAAAGTTCCTAAATTTTCAACAATAGGTGATACCAACCCCAAAATGGTAACAATGGAAAAAGCATCTCATCCCGCAAAAAAAATGCCGTCACATGGCCCCAATAACGAAAAAGCGAAAATTTTATAGCCTTCAAAAGGGGCCAATGAGGAAACTAAAATCCTGGCAGCTGCAGGGCTCTCCTTCCCTTCTGCGTCTCGCTGTGCGCCCATAAAACAAGTCACAGCCACATGTGGGGGGTCTTTGTACTCAGGAGAAATTGCAGAACAAATTGTATGGTGGGTTTTCTCTTTTTATATTTTGGAAATGTGTAAATTTTAGTGCTAAATGAACGTATAAGGGAACAGTATGACCATTCTAAATTTCACCTCCATTTTGATTCAATTACTATGAAGATCTCAAGGGGTTAACAATCTTCGTAAAAGCTGTTTCTGATAGCTTGAGGGGTGCAGATTTGAAAATGGGTAGATTATATAGGGGGTTTTGATGCTAAATATGTAAAATTTCATTCAAAACTGTATTTATCCCCAAAATAGTAAATTCTGAAAATCCGGAAAAGCGATATTCTATTTGTAAGCCGCGTGACATCAAAATAAATTATCCAGACATTTCAGAAATTATGAAAATGTAAAGTAGACAAATGGGAAATGTTATTCAGCAACTTATTTAGGTGGTAAATCTATCTGCCTGAAAACGCAATGATTTAGAATTTCGAAAATGGCAAATTTTTCAAAAAATTTATCATATTTTCTTTTTTTTGTAAATAAACGCAAAACTTATCAGCCAAAATTTACCACTAAAATGAAGTACAACATGTGGGGAAAAAACAATCTCAGAATCGTTTTGATAAGTAACAGTGTTCAAAAGTTATAACCATATAAAGCGAAGCAAGTCAGAATCTAAAAAATCGGGCTGAGCCTTAAGCTGTAAAATGGCTGCGTCCTTAAGGGGTTAACATTAACCAACATATTTTTTATATCCATACCAATATTAAGATTTAAATTATCAACTATTTATTAATAAACCATTAATCCACAGTTCAATAATTGTTAACATTCATACCATGTATCACCACCAATTTGATTAAGATTTAATCCATTAAATTATTTTTCAACTATTATTTTGAAAAAACCATTATTATTTAATTAATCTTTTAACCATTTATTTACATCATTTATTTACATACTTTATTATTTATTCATTAATTATTACCCCTCATTTATGTATTAACTATCACCTCTCACACATATTGTCCCTCCCATGCCAGTATACTGCATGCTGTTGCACACATATCGTCCCTCCCATGTCAGTATACTGCATGTTTATGTCGCCCCACTAGATGGCAGACATGTTCTTGGTTATATTCCACTGTGCGCATGCGCCACAATCCACTTGTGGCGCGCGCCGCTCCCACTAGTCGGCATTTATTTAACAGCCGAGCCAGCGCCACCTGACAGCTCCGGGGAATCCTATCTTCACCCGCGCTGCAGGTAAGCGACTCTATCCCACCTCCATCGGTACTTTTATTCATGATCAAATTACTGATTTATTTATTGAACTATCTATTTTATTCATGTACAATTTATTTATTTACTTATGTACCAATCGACTCATTCATGTACAAAACAGTAATTTATTTTGGATATCTGAATTTACATTTTCTAACTAGTTTTTTAACCAGTCTTATTGACTCTAAACTATGGATGTTTTTATTTATTTGTATAAATTAACTTCTACACGTTTCCTATAAAAGGTCACGACATATGTTATATATTCGTGTATGTATATATATCTTTGTTTTTACTTACTTTTATCTGTTACTACATGATTAATATTACCATACTCTCCCCTGTATATATGGATAGATCTATGTATATGTTTTCTTTTTCCCCAAGTACTCTCTTTTATTCCCCCAGTATCTACCCACTTGATAAAGGAGTCATATTAGACTCCGAAACGCGTTGTGTTCCTAAGATACCGAATAAAAATACCCCCTTTATTGGATCCATCTTGTGCATTTGACGTATCTGTGTGCGCCGACTTAAGACAAGTACCCTTCCTGTTCTACTAATCCATATCAAGACATCGGGGTTGCCTCAGGGAGAAACCTATTCTATCAGCCTCTGCCTCCATTTTCTTGCACATACCACCTGCTGGAGACCTGGACAAGGCCTCTTCTCCCATATACCAAGAACAGTGACAATAGCGTGCCCAAGGCTGCAAAAGCTAGCCATTCTGGTATTCCTGGCCCTGGCTGTATCCAAGTCACATAAAAGCCTATGCCTTGGGATGTAGCACTAGCATGTGTTAATAATCAACAGTGCACATATACATATACTCCATCCCTTAATGATATCCCTTCTTACAAAATCAATAAAGTCACAACATGAAAATCATAAAACGAACATGTACAGGGGCAGACTGGCAATATAATTTACGGGGGAGTTTACCAGCAGGCTGCAGGTGTTTTGGCCGATTCACATTATGTTACATGCTCTCTTCTTCTAGCGCTCTGTGAGAGGTTCCAGCCACTGCAGGGAAGAAACTGCTGGTTCATGATGTGTGCCTGTGTCCCTGGGAGCAGGATGGTATCAGGACCCTGCAGACACAGAGCCTCCTGCACTTGTCCTTCCCATACCCTCACACATCTCAGCGCCTGACATGGATCAGAGATGCAGCTAAGAGGCCCATGATCACTCTGGATGAACTGCAGAGATCTACAGCTGAGGTGGGGGAGTCTGTCCATAAGACAACAATCAGTCATACACTGCACAGATCTGGCCTTTATGGAAGAATGGCAAGAAGAAAGCCATTTCTCAAAGACATCCATAAAAAGTCTTGTTTAAAATTTGCCACAAGCCACCTGAGAGGTTGTGACCTCAATTCAGTTCATGACCTCGCTCCTGCGCTGCCCTTCCTCACCTTCCGCTACGTCCTCCTGCCGACCACCTGCCTGTCCCCGACCGCTGCCTTGCCTTACAATTCTGCACTTCTCTTGGCTACGACCTGTCATGCCTGTGGAACGACCTTGTGGTACCACGCTGCAACAAGTCCAACCTGCTTTGCGGCGGGCTCTGGTGAAACCTGGGTACTACTTAGACGCCGGTCCCAGGTGTCAGCTTACGTCATCATCCGCGATGGTACAGAAGATCCACTACCACTGATCCCAACAGGATCCAGCAAAGGTTTCGTTACCTGAACTGGCTGATCTTACCACCATCATGGTCCAGCAGTCTCGACAGCTTGCCACGCAAGGACAGCAGCTTGGACAACTCACCCTGCAACAACTGTTGGCTACTCAGCGTCCAGTACCTCCGGTATCACCCGTTACTACAACTGCATTGTCTACAGTCATGGCCATAAGTTTTGAGAATGACACAAATATTATATTTTCACCTGATCTGTTGCCCTCTGGTTTTGTTTGTCAGATGTTTTTATCACATACAGAAATACAAGTGCAATCATATTATAAGTAACAAAAGCTTTTATTGACACTTAGAATGAGTTAATGCAGCATGTCAATATTTGCAGTGTTGACCCTTCTTCTTCAGGACCTTTGCAATTCTCCCTGGCAGCTCTCAATCAACTTCTGGACCAAATCCTGACTGATAGCAGTCCATTCTTGCACAATCAATGCTTGCATTTTGTCACAATTTGTTGGTTTTTGTTTGTCCAACCGTCTCTTGATGATTGACCATAAGTTTTCAATGGGATTAAGATCTGGGGAGTTTCCAGGACATGGACCCAAAATCTCTATGTTTTGTTCCCTGAGCCATTTAGTTTTCACCTTTGCTTTATGGCAGGGTGCTCCGTCATGCTGGAAAAAGGCATTGTTGATTACCAAACTGCTCTTGGACGGTTGGGAGAAGTTGCTCTTGGAGAACATTCTGGTACTATTCTTTATTCATGGATGTGTTTTTAAGCAAAACTGTGAGAGAGCCGATTCCCTTGGCTGAGAAGCAACCCCACACATGAATGGTTGCAGGATGCTTTACAGTTGGCATGAGACAAGACTGGTGCTATAGCTCACCTTGTCTTCTCCGAACAAGCTGTTTTCCAGATGTTCCAAACAATCGGAAAGGAGATTCATCAGAGAAAATGACTTTACCCCAGTCCTCAGCAGTCCACTCCCTGTACCTTTTGCAGAATATCAGTCTGTCCCTGATGTTTTTTCTGGAGCTGCCCTCCTTGTTACCAGGCCTTACTCCAAGAGTCTCCGCCTCACAGTGCATGCAGATGCACTCACATCTGTCTGCTGCCAGCAAGCTCTTCACTGCGGGTAGCCATATCCCGAAGCCGAAACACTTTTAAGAGATGGTCCTGGTGCTTGATGGCCCTTCTTGGAGCCTTTTGGGCAACAATGGAACCTCTCTCCTTGAATTCCTTGATGATGCGATAGATTGTTGACTGAGGTGCAATCTTTCTAGCTGCGATACTCTTTTGGAAGAAGCTCATCATCCGGTCTATATGTACACTGACGACAAGAGTCTCCTGTATATCCAGACTGCTCAGTGTCTCAACCCTTGTCAGGCTCGCTGGTCCCTCTTCTTTTCTCAACTAGACTTCCTGATTCACTTCCATCCAGCTGAGAAGAACGTCAAAGCCAATGCCCTCTCTCGTGCCTCTGATGTTATTGGGAAAAATCGGCTCCTCATCATATCGTTCCTCCTGAACGACTAGTTGTTGCTGCTCCTGTGGACCTATGGCAGCTTCCTCATGGCAAGACCTATATCCGACTAGCTCTTTGGAAGAGGATACTAACTTGGGGACATTGCTCTCGTGTGGCTGGGCACCCTGGGGTGCAGAGATCTTATGCTCTCATATCTTGGTACTACTGGTGTCCAGATCTGGTCAAGGATGTTTGAGATTTTGTGGATTCCTGCGCTTCCTGTGCCCGTAACAAGTCGTCACATCTCAAGCCAACAGGTCTGCTCCTGCCGTTGCTAATACCCAGTTGCCCGTGGACTCACATAGCAATGGACTTTATTAGGGATCTCCCATCTTTTTCCGGTAATACAGTCATCTGGGTGGTAATGGATGGCTACTCTAAGATGTCCCACCTTGTTCCTCTGCCAGGCTTGCCATCAGCTCCACACCTCGCCAGCGAGTTCTTCCTGCACATCTTCTGGCTACATGGACTTCCCCTGCACATTGTCACGGACCGTGGGGTCCAGTTTGTTTCCCGTTTCTGGCGGTCCCTATGCGGTCAACTGTGAGTTAAACTGGACTTCTCTTATGCATATCATCCACAGACTATTGGTCAAGTGGTGAGGTTTAACCACACTTTGGGCTTCTATCTATGGCACTTTGTCTCTGCTCGCCAGGATGATTGGTCTTCTCTCCTACCTTGGGCAGAATTCTGCCGCTTCCTTCCTTGTTGTCTTTGGACGACATCCACGCCCAACTCTTCCTCTGTCTGAGCCTTCTGATGCTCCTGCCGTGGAGGAATTGGTTCAAGATCTCAAGTCAATCTGGGAGAAAACACGGCAGTCTCTACTACAGGCATCCAACCGCACCAAAACCCAGGCCAGGTCTGCTCGCAGGTCTGCTCCAGTCTTCTCTCTAGATGATAAGGTGTGGCTGTCTTCTAGATACGTCCGGCTGAAAATCCCCAGCTACAAGCTTGGTCCTCGCTATCTGGGTCCATTTGAAGTACTGAAGCGCATCAATCCTGTGGCCTATAAGCTTAACCTTCCTCCCACCATGCACATCCCGAATTCCTTCCAGGTCTCCCTTCTGAAACCTGTCATCCTGAACCACTTCTCCCGGCAAGTACCACCTCCAGGATCCACTTAAGGGGGCCGAATAATATTGCACACCCCACTTTTCAGTTTATTATTTTTTACAAAAGTTTAAAATATCCAATAAATTTTGTTCTACTTCACAATTGTGTCCAACTTGTTGTTTCTTAACCAAAGAAATTACAATTTTATATCATTATGTTTGCAGCCTGAAATGTGGCAAAAGGTAAAAAAAAGTTTAAGGGTGCTTAACCCCTTCCGACATTTGACGTAATAGTACTGCATTGCGGGAGGTGCGTTCCCGCAAAATGTAGTACTATTATGTCATGATTCTGGCCCCGGTTCCTGAAAGGAGCCGGGGCCAGAAGCTGGGGGTATCAGCTATATATTATAGCCGACACCTGCCTGTAACACCGCTGACTGCGGCGTGTTAGGGGCATTTGAGAAGAATCGGACCCCGCCGCGGCGCTTACCGGGGGAGTCCGCTGTTCCGATCGCAGCCCCGGGACTGCCAGTGCCCAGGGCTGCGCGATCTCCTTCCTGTAGCCGCGTCCGTGCCTTCTGGCAGGGCCTGGCTGTAACACACTGAGCATGCGCAGGGGTCTGGCAGGCTATATACTGCAGGGGTCTTGCTGGCTATATACTGGGAGGCTGTGACCAATGCATTTCCCACCCTCTGCTTATACTCGAGTCAATAGGTTTTCCCAGTTTTTTGTGTTGAAATTCGGGGTCTCGGTTTATACTCGGGTCGGCTTATACTCGAGTATATACGGTAACTGTTTCTGGGGTTTCCTCTGTTCCGGTATGTCAGGTACTCTACAAATGCTACATAGTACCTGAAATCTATTCCAACAAAATATGACCTCCAAAAGCCAGGTGGTGTTTCTTCATTTGTGATCCCCAATTAGGGAATAGGGTAACAATCTACAGAGTGCATTTCTTCCTTAACCCCTTACCGACATGTGACATACATACTACGTCACATGTCGGCTGTGGGTGTCTCGAGAGGGCTCACGGCTCCGATGGCACCGATCACGGGTGTTAACTCTGTAAACACCTCCTTCAAAGCTGCCAGAAGCATTTAAATCCTGGCAGCACGTGGATTTGATTGCCGCCCCATGTGAGGTCCCAAAAGCCAGGTGGTTTTTCTTCACTTGTAAGCCCCAATTAGGGAATAGGGCAACAATCTACAGAGTGCATTTCCTTCTTAACCCGTTTCTGACATGTGACATACTACTATGTCACATGCCGGCTGTGGGTGTATTGAGAGAGCTCACGGCTCAGCTGGCACAGATCTCGAGTGTTAATCCTGTAAAGTACAATTTGTTAAGCAGAAAACAAGCTCTCACACAGCTCTTTACATGGAAAAATGAAAACACAAAAACGAAAAAGGGCCTTTGCATTAAGGGGTTAATATGTTTTTAAATTACTGCCATCCACAGGAACAGTGGCCCTTCATCCCCTCTTTGCCCTATTTTGGGCTTGTACAATGGTAAACATTTACACGTGGGTTGAAATACAACATGTCACAAACAAACATACTCAAATCGTATGGATAAGTTAAAGGGTTCTAAAGTTATTTGTGCATAAAGTGACACGTTTTACTTTAAATAAGCCTTTGTTCCTTTCACGAACTCCACTCACCGTAGTCCATACAAGGGGTTTACCTACTCTATGGAGTCTCACTTCCACCACCCATGAGTTACTTACGCAAAGAAGGCCGTAGCCAACCACACAGACAATGCACACTGATGATTTACACAGAACATGCATGCACTACTTATACTATATTAAAATGATGAATTCACACAGAACAAGCAATCACTTACTACATAGACTAGGCTAAAAATGACCTCTGGTTATGTAATTCCCTTCAGAAACTCCAAGCAGTTATCCCCATTTTCCCGGTGTAGCCAGCTGAGAGGGTTGTGGTTCGTTAACACGATGAACTTCAGGCCATATGAGTAGGGCTGTAGTTTCTGTAGGGCCCACACAATGGCAAGGCATTCTTTTTCTATGGTGGCATAGGCCACCTCCCTAAGAGTTTCCTTTTTAGGTATAGGCTCAGTACCGCACCCAAACCATAGCCGCTGGACCGCTCACAATCGGCAGTCCAGCTGACTACCTGTGATAGTTTATTTTTTTGTGAGGTCTGTGAGGGGCTTGGCCAGGGTACTGTAGTTAGGAATGAACTTACGCTAGTACTCAGCTGTTCCTGAACATCACCTGTTTCTTTGTTTTGGGCGTGGGCCAATTTGCAATGGCTTCTTTTTTTCCCTGGCTCTGGCTTAAGTGTCCCCCCACCTACCAGGTGCCTTAGGTATTGCACCTCAGACATGCCTATCTGATACTTTCCAGGCTTGATGGTCAGACCGGCTTCCTGGAGGCACTTGAGCACCTGTGACAGGTGTGTCAAGTGCTCCTCCCAAGTCTAGTTAAACACTGCAATATCGTCCAGGTATGAGACAGCAAGCTCTTCAGACTTACTCAGCAGCTTGTTCACCAAACGCTGGAATGTGGCAGGGGCATTCTTCATGCCAAAGGGTGTGACTTTAAACCCGTAGAGTCCAAAGGTGGTGATGGAGGTGGACATTTCCTGCGCCTCCACTGTCATGGGAATCTGCCAATACCCCCTACTTAAATGCATGATGGTAATTTCCTAGGCCAGTGGTGGCAAACCTATGGCAAGGGTGCCAGGGGTGGCACTCAGAGCCCTATCTGTGGGCACTCAGACAATCACCCCAAGACAGAGTTCACCAAACAGGACCAAATCCACCAAATCTTCCTGCAGTCTAAGGTACCATAAGAGATGCTGCTTTCAGCGTTTTTTAAAGCGACACTTCATTTTCAACTGCAGAAAAAGTGAGAAGGTGTGGACATTATCTATGCAGGTCATCCTGTTGGACCCACCATTCTTCCTGTACAGAGAGACCCTAGAGAGAAGCTACAATGACATTCTGAATTTGCCCTCCTTCTTTCAACTGTATTGGTGGCCTCAAGGGGCCGATTTGATTGAAAGCTGTGACAGAGCATGGAGCAATATGTTACTGCTCAAAATTGTAATATTGGCACTTTCCGGTAAATAAGTGGATTTTGGTTGTAGTTTGGGCACTCTGTCTCTAAAAGGTTCGCCATCACTGTCCTAGGCACTGGTGAGTCGATCCAAAAGCTCATCTATGCAGGGCATTGGATAAGCATCAAAAACTGTGATTCTGTTCAGCTTCCTGTAGATCTTTTATTAAAATATATATAATATAAAACATAACAAACCCAAAACAAACATTATGTATAATATATACAAAATATTTACAACTCACCTGCTGGTCCAGCCTCATTCACACCTAGCCAACATAAGATATCATTAACATAAATGAACACACCCTCCAACCTCTAATAACAAACCACCCCACACAAATAACACATCCTACACCCAAAAACATTTTGTTTTTATAAACAAAATGCACCCTAAACTAAACTGAATCCCATGCCCACTCCCTCCCTCAGACACTGGTCTAATGTCCAAAGTTTGCATTAAGAAGTGCAGACCAGTGTCCAATCCAGTGTCCAATGTCAGTTCCAAAATCCACCACCATCACCCCCCTCCCAACCTAACACTATATCCCAGACCACATTATATACAATATATACATACAATATAATCATATGTAAATAGTGTTTATATGTAAATATAATATTTCATATTTATATGAAAATATAATACAATCATATGAAACAACCACATAAACCAACCACATAAAGCCCAGGTTCGGCGCCTGCAAACCCTACATCACTATATACTCAGAACACAAAACAAAAATCTACAGTGCAGCATCAGCCCAACACCAGGAGCGGAGATGACAGACTAAGGGACACTAAAGGAGAACCCCCTCCAAAGGAGAGAGGCCCTCCCCGTGCCCAGCCTCTCATACTCCAGAGAGCGCACCTTCACCAGGTCACCCAGAATGTTCCTAACCACCGCATCCACCGGGAGGATCTTATGCTGCTTCGAAACTAAGCACCATGCGTTCCACGTGTGGTACCTAACCACTAGACTAACTAGGAATAACGTGCATCGGTCCCGGCCACCCAGGCCTCTGAATGCTCCATAGGCCCACTCCGCATAGGAGAGACCGGCCAACCTGGGCCAATGGATGGAAGCGCCCACCCGGTTGTACACCTCTGTGTTAAAGGGGCACTGAAGCAGGAAGTGGTCCATGCTCTCCAGCAGGCCACCGCACTCCTCCCCGGGGACAACCCCTTTCCTCAGAGCTCCTACACTTCAGATTGTCCCTCACACACAGCTTTCCATGGAAGCAGCGCCAAGCCAAGTCCCAAAACTTCAAGGGGATCCTGATAGAGTTCAAAAGACTTAAACCCACCCCCAGATCCCAACTTGGGCAATCCCTGAGGGCCAGAGGCTTCTGGAAATGGGTCAACAGAACCCTCTTGTCGAGGAGTTTCCTCGACATGGTCCTGATCTCCCACATTCCCAGACCCCACCGGCGAATCGCCATCAGAACTGGGGTAGCGTAAGCCGGAAGATGCTCGTGAGGTGTACGAAGATCCTTCACTTGCCCTCCTGTCTTCCATTCCTGGAAGAAAGGCCGAAACCATCCCCTACAAAAGCATACCCACAGAGGAGCCCTCTCTTTCCAGAGGTTTGCGATATTGATCTTAAGAAAGGTATTCACTAGGAACACCACAGGGTTGACCACACACAACCCTCCTTGTCTCCTCGTGCGGTAAGTAACCTCCCTCTTCATTAGGTCCAATCTATTCCCCCATAACAGCTGGAACCCGAGTCCAGAGGGGTTCTGGCAACATGCACACACTGCCCAGATATATCAGCAGCAGGAGCAGGTAAGTTTTGATCAGATTCACCCTTTCTCTGAGGGTCAAAGACCAACCCTTCCACTGGCCTTTCTGGGCAGCGATCTTAAGCCTGCCACCCCAGTTTTGCATGGGGTAATCCCCCTGGCCAAATTCGATGCCGAGAACTTTGGCAGAGTCTTGGTGCCCTGGAAGAGTGTCCGGGAGATCAAAGCCTGGATCTCCCTCTCCCAGCCAGAGACTCTCACACTTATCCCGGTTGATCTTGGACCCAGAAGCCTCTGAGTAGCGGTCAACCTCTGACATCACCCATTGTGCCTCCTCTCGCGAGGAAACAAAAACGGTGACATCATCGGCATACGCTACCACCCTTAGAGTGGCTTCTGGTGCCTCCTGGTCCATCCCGACTCCCACACAGAAGCTTGTGGTCTTGTCTTTTTTGGGGACAAGCACTACAGGTGATTCCCACACACTTTGAGATTCTTGGATCACCCCCAGTCCCAGCATTTCCTCCACCTCCCTCTTACCAGTCAGCCTTTACCACTGTAGAAACCCAATATGCACCCTGTCTGACTGGTGGGTTTTCCCCTGTGTCTACATGATGAGAGGCTAGTGGGGTTTTCCCCGGTTTACTGGTGAAATGTCAAGAAACTGGGATTTCTGAGATCCAGACAGCTGGGTGCTGACTATGGCATCCTAAATGTTCTCCCTCCTCTGGTTTGCAGAAAACTGGCAGGACGCACGTATCCCTATCATGATGAGCCTTGATCATGTTCACATGAAAAACCTTGTGCTTCTTGCAAACATGGTCCATCGTGACTACATAGTTCACGTCATTTAGGCGTTGATGAATGGGATATGGGCCTTCCCACACAGCTTGGAGTTTGTTGTAGGTGGTGGGGATCAGGACCCACACCTTCTTGCCTACCTCATACACTCTCTCCCTTGTGTTCCTGTCATACCACTGTTTCTGGTCGGCCTGGGATTGAGTCAGGTTCTTCTGCACCATCCTTGTCAATGCCCGCAGTCTGTCCCTGAACTTCAGGACATAGTCAACTACATAGACCTCTCGTAACCCTAATTCTCCCTCCCATGACTCCTTCATGAGATCTAGGGGCCGCTTACATTTCTGCCATAGAGAAGCACAAGGGGAGAGAATCCAGTTGATGCCCGCGGTACCACTCTTTAACCGAATAGCAGGTGTGGTAGATAATGATTCCGCTCCTTCTCATGGGTATCAGTAAACGTCCAGAGCATCTGTTTGAGGATCCTATTAAACCTCTTACAGAGGCCATTGGTCTGCGGGTGATAAGGACTGGCTACAAAGTGCCGCACCTGTATTTTGTTACAGAGGCACTGCATAAGGTTAGATATTAACTGGGTCCTCTGATCTGTGAGCATCTCTCTGGGGAACCCTACGCGAGAGAATATAGTGAGGAGCGCATTTGCCACCATGTCAGCCCTGATGGATGACAATGCAACAGCCTCTGCGTAACATGTGGCATAATACACAACCATCAGGATGAAGCGTTTACCAGGCCCTGATCACAGGGCTTACAATGTCAACAGCAATCCTCTTTAAAGGCCCTCAATTATGGGTAAAGGTATGAGGGGGGCTGGCTGCACCTGGCCAGCCTTCCCCACCCCTTGACAAACCATACAGGAACAGCAGTATTCTGTCGCATTGTTTCCCATATTGGGCCATTAGAAATCCTGCTTGAGGTGACTTTTGCTTTTCCTTATCCCCAGATGACATGCTAGTGGTATCTTGTGGGCAACTCTCAAAAGCTGCTCCTGGAAAGGGCGAGATAAAACTAGCAGGCGATACATCCTGCTGGGGATCAGTGGGAATGCTATCCTGGTCCCATGTAATTCCTTGTCCCCCTACTTAGGGGTCTGACCAGCCCTTTCACGTAGCTTGTGTAGTTCATCCTGAAACTGGCGACGCTCTGACTTTCTACTGGTTAACAGTTTCACCCTCTAACTGCATACCTCCCAACTTTTGGGCGAGAAAAAGAGGGGAAAAATGCCCCTCCCCCTTTTTCTAAATCACACCTATTGTTCCACCACAAGCATAATACAATGCCCCTTACTTTGGTGACCCCCCCCCCATGGACCCCAAAAAAATACCCCCTAATGCAACATATAAAATATATAAAACCCCTCTTTAATTACCCCCCTTTACTTTGGTTTTCCACTTTTATTTCTCTCCCCAAAATGGCACATGATACTATCTGTACTCCTACCCCTACCCACATGGTGTGATCCCTGTTCCTTGTCCTCCTTATTCTGTGGTCTCCTGTACTCCAGCCTCTTCCTCTGGTCTCCTGTCCTCCAACCTCCTCCTGTAGCCCCCTCTGCTCCAGCCCCCTGTCCTTCAGCCTCCTCCTGTGGCTCCTGTCCTCCAGCTTCCTTCTCCCATCCCCCAGCCACCTCCTCCCATCCTCCAGCCTCCTCCTCCATCCTCCTCCTATCCTCCAGCCCCTCTGTACTCTATTCTCCTCCTGTCCTCCAGCCTTCTCCTGTCCTTCAGCCTCCTCTGTTCCCCAGCCTTCTCCAGCATCCTACTGACCTACAGCCTCCTCCTACTCCTTTCCCCCAGCATCCTGCTGTCCTCCGGCTTCCTCCTCCTGTCCCCTAGCCTCATCCTCCTGTCCTCCAGCCTCCTCCTGTCCCCCAGCTTCCTCCTATCCTCCAGCCCACCCAGTCCTCCAACCTCCTCCTCCTGTCCCCCAGCTTACTCCTATCCTCCAGTTCACCCTGTCCTCTATCCTGCTCCTGTCCTCCAGCCTCTGGATTAAAAGAACCCCAGAAGCTGTGCCGTGAGCCTCCTGATGGATCCGGTGAGTGCCAGGCAGCAGGGGCATTATCATACGCTGGATCACTTTGTGCCATTATATGATAAATGTGTCCCTGTGACACGGGGATATCTTACATGTTTGTGATTTTTTTTGTTTATTTTTTATCTGCTCTAGGGAAAGGGATTTAGTCTTTTTTTTTGCATTTACAGATCTGTCACAGATCTGCATAAATGACAGGCCCTGGTGTCTTATATTGACTTCCGGCTGTCATGGAGACATATTGGGCCACATTTACTTATGTCCTGACGCTATCCCCGAAAGTGCATTGTCCGACCGAAATGCAGCAATTCACTAAGATTGTGCACCCAATATCCTGTACATGTCTCTTCCCTGCTCAGGTCCACCGGAGTTCACTTTCTGTGTGTATGAGTTCACTTGGTGTATGTAAGTGCATTGTCTTGCAACACAAATTGAATCGTCCGATGGCCCACCTCCCAATTTCTGCATGAAAGCTAGCGCAGCTGCGACACAATCCGATCGCATACAACACAATCCCCAGTTAAATACCTGTCCCAGAGGTGCAAATCACAAAAACGTCGGAAAAACCAACGAAAATGAGGCCGCAGACCCTCAGTAAATAAACCCCATTGTTGCTCCCCGATCACATCAATGGGAGCGACAATCTCTCTCAAAATCGCAGCGGAGGTGGTATTTATTGGATTGACACCCGTGATCGGTGCCAGCACCTGTCTGGTGTGTTAGCTGCAATACGTACCTCTGCTGTATGGAGAACACTCTTTCTATATTTTATACTTTATGATATAAGTGGCAGTAGGGGTGTACCAAGCCTGTCTACTGCCTGAGGCGAGGCATAGAGAGATGCCCGCCCATATATGTAATATATCAGGGAGTGTCAGGACCAGATCCATCATATGAGTTTGGTGTGAAAATAAAGCAATGCAAAATGCATACAGCGTGCCGCCATGTAGTATAAAATGTATACAGTGTGCCGCTATGTAGTATAAAATGTATACAGTGTCCCGCTATATAGTATAAAATGCATACAGCGTGCCACCATGCATTAGAAAATGCATACAGCGTGCCGCCATGTAGTAGAAAATATATACAGCGTCCCCCCATGTAGTATAAAGAACATACAGCGTACCGCCATGTAGTATAAAATGCATACAGCGTGCCGCCATGTAGTATAAAATGCATACAGCGTGCCGCCATGTAGTACAAAATATATACAGCGTCCCCCCATGTAGTATAAAATACATACAGCGTACCGCCATGTAGTATAAAATGCATACAGCGTGCCGCCATGTAGTATAAAATACATACAGCATCCCCCATGTTTTATAAAATACATACAGCATCCCCCATGTTGTATAAAATGCATACAACGTCCTTCCATGTAGTATAAAATACATACAGCGTGCCCCATTGTAGTATAAAATGCATACAGCATCCTCCCATGGGGGGAGCGGAGCGGGGGAGCAGAGGGGAACGGGACGGACGGAGCGGAGCTGAGGGGAACGGGACGGAGCTGAGCAGAGAGTGAGCGGAGCAGCAGCAGCACAGGCAGACTGGCGGACTGCTGGGCGGCAGCATGGACGGGTGGGCACACGGTACCGCCCCCTCGTCCAGCCGTTGGTGCGCCACCTGAGGCGAGAGTCTCAACTCGCCTCGTGGCAGGTGTGCCCCTGAGTTGCAGTCACTTTCTCCTCCCTGTGGAGCCCTCAGTTAGCAGACGGTTAAATGTGGGGGAAGGGAGGACACAGCACAGAGCAGGATTCTCCCTGGTAGGGCAGCTTTCTATGTGCAGCCTTAGTATCAGATATCTCTCCCTCTGTCCTCTCTGTGACCTGACAACTGAACAGGAAACAAGGAAACATTTCACGCTGCATAACAGACGGTGCCCCATATCAGCTCATTTCCTGCCGCAGTGACCCCGGGATGATTGTGTCTCCATCACGAGCAGAGACTTACACTGGGGGGTGGAGCGGCTTACAGATGGTCACTGAGGAGGCAGTAGACTCCACTCTGCCAGGTATAAACGGTACAAACTGAAGGTCCTGCCTCATATTCTCTGCTCTGTATTTTGTCGGGACCAGGAACCAGGTGGTCCAGGACAATTCAAGGCTTGTCGGGACATTCTCCCATACATCAGGGGCAGCGTGACCGCTATGAAAAAACAGGACTGTCCAGCTAAATCTGGGACGGTTGGGAGCTATGTGACTGGTCTCAGCCATTGGCGACAGGCTGTCAGTCTGCTTTTGTTCCTGTAACCCAGACAGCAGTCGGTTCAGGACAACGGTGAGATTCCTGAAGACTCTGACTGTGAGTTACAGTGGACACAGGCACACAACACTTGACTTTTGGGGCAGAGCTGTGGGTGTTAACATACTACCACTCTCACATTAGTAACACAGGTAAACTCTACATCATGGCTATGTATACATTCATTGTCTATGGCATTTAAAGATAGGTTAGAAATATGTGAATTGGTGCTACACATTTACAGTAGGCACAGTCCCAAAAATATCAGGTATTACAGGGTTTAACTCACGTGGGGCACCAAGTGTGCCAGTGTCCTTATTGGCATCCTGGATTACATATCTAGAGACCAGACGCCCCAGGTCGGTCCCCAACAACACATTTGTGGGAATTTTATCCATTACCCAACTTCTGTCATCCCTTTAACCTCCCCCCAATCCAGGTACACCCGGGCCATGGGCAATGCAGGGGTGAGGCCTCCAGCAACTGTAAGAGTCCTTCCTGCGATGAGATCCTCCGGCTTGACAAGTGATGGGTGCACAAGGGTCATCTCTGCACTGGTATCCCTCAACCCCATTGTGACATTGTCACCCACAGTAACCTCCTGCAGGTTGTCAATAGCCACCCTCTTATTCCCACCCATAAACAAAACATATGGTGAGGACGATGCTGGTTTGGGCCAAGGGGTGGTATTCCTCTTCACAGGGCAAGAAGTGCTGATGTGCCCCGATCTATTGCAAATAATTTATCTGCTCGGGCAGCTTCTAGCTCTGCCTGTCGCTCTTGCATATACAGCTGCATCCTTAGGCTAGGATCACAGGATCTGCTAGAGGATTAGAGAAAAATAAATGTCCATAACGCTGGCCTCGTGTAACTGGGGACCCATAATTATGTATTATGCCCCAGTTATGGAAAGATATGATATTTCCCTTTGTCTGAGTTTTGGAGGGAAAATACCACACAGTCTGCTGTTTCTTTGATCCACTTTCCTCCACCACACGCCCAAGGAGTCAATTCTCCCACTTAGAGCATGTTTCTCTGATCAAAAAGAGACTCCCTGGGGTTTGGAGACTCACTGCCCAGCACCTCCTCATGGCTGGGTGAAAGCAATGGCTGGGTGCCCATTCAGCCATTTGCTCTGGCCAAATGGAACCTCATGACTCATAACAAAACAACACAAAACAACACAAAAGAAAAAAAATGTACACTGGTATTATTATCACAGTTCTATCACAATTTTTTTTTACAGTTTTAATAAGTCCCACATTGGGATTGAACATGATCATTTAAAGGTTTTATTGTGCACTGCACAATTATTGTAGTGGAGTGTGTTAAACACTGTCTATAGAACTGGAAGCCAGAGGTAGGTCTTAAAGGCAAATGATTAGGATAGACATAGAGGGCTTCACTTGATCCCCTGCTTTCCAGGCATGGCAGAGATGCCTAAATAACCCACCTCAGCAATGCAGCTCATTAAGATGTTGTGGAAGCTATGACCACAGCATCTAAAAAGATACTGTTAGGAAAACTCACATCTGGAATACTGTACACAAAACTACCACACGGTCTGAGTGCAGGCTGACAGAACAGAGCAAGAGGGCGAACTAACCCTGCGCTGATCTACTAACTAGACCCTACCAAGGCAGAAACCCCCTTGAAGGTAGGGAGCCTCTGCCGCAGGAACCTTCTAACTACCCTGCAAGGCCCTGGGAGGTGAGAGGAACCCAAATAGGTCTGTCAGCCGCAGTGAGGTGATACAGACAGAAAAACTGCAGTGTGGGCATTAGGACAGTATTCAGACAGAGGGAAAAAACAGGACGAAGAATGATGAAACAAGCAGGGTTCAAGACAGCATAAGAAACCAAAGCAGACACGACAAAAGAGAACTAAAAATGTAAAGACACTGAACATAGAAGGGTAAGCAAAACCGCCGGGTCACACCACAGGCTACGTCAAGGTCAAACCACTAGACAAGGGAGTGTAACCTAACTGGTGAATACACTACCACGGTGAAGTAACAATGCTACAGAAGACCAGGAATTCAGTTCCAGAAAGACAAACACTGGCACAGGTGGAAGGTCCAGATCCAATTTATGCAGCCTGAGATCCAACCCCAGAATCCGATAGGGGCAGGAACCCAGGCTGATTCAGAAGACTGACAGCTTTAATTTACCTAAAGCCAACTCGTCCTGGATGCCCGCTGCCCCGCGTGTGCAGCAGGGTTAACTCGCTGCGGACCGGGGGCGGAGCCAGTGCAGAGACGCGCAGAAACTCGGGGAGGACCGCTAGCATTGTCAGCATGGAGGGTAGAAGGACCAGAAGACGCGGTGTCCCTTCCAGCGGATCTGACAGCACTCCTACCTAGGTCCCTGTATGATGTTAGCATAGTGCTAGTAGGAGATGATTTGTTTGATCTATCTATGTCATTAATAGATTGTTTGGCAATATTACATACCTTACATTGCAGTACTGTTATCTTGTTATTCTTCTGCAGAACTCGTAAATATAGTACAGGGGTTGGCTGGTTGTATACTACAGGGGCTGGCAGGTTGTATACTACAGGGGCTGGCTGGCTATATACTATGGGGCTGGCAGGCTATATATTACAGGGGCTGGCAGGCTGTATATTACAGGGGCTGGCAGGCTGTATATTACAGGGGCTGGCAGGCTGTATATTACAGGGGCTGGGTGGCTATATACCATGGGGCTGGCAGGCTATATACTACAGAGGGGCTGGCTGGCTATATAGTACAGGAGGCTGGCTATATACTACAAGGGACTGGCTGGCTATATACTGGGAGGCTGTGACCAATGCATTTCCCACCCTTGGCTTATACTCAAGTGAATTGGTTTTCCCAGCTTTTTGTGTTAAAATTAGGTACCTCGGCTTATACTTGGGTCGGATTATACTTGAGTATATACGGGTATGTATGAGTGTACAACTTTATGTATGTATGTATAGAAGTATATATAAATGTAAAAATGTGTGTGATTGTATAACCTGTGGGAGTGTAGAAATATGTATTTTTTTAAGGGAAAGTGGGCCCTGTCTGCAAGCCTGCTATAGAGTCCAGATTAAGCTACTGAACTAATAAATCACTTAAACATAAGCAACACTTCAAAAACTAGATTTTCTGCTATAGAAAGGTCAATTATAGTAGGCTTGAGTGCTTGAATGAATGCCCCTACCTTTCGTATTCACTAAATTCTCTGCCAGAAAACCATAGATTTCTTTACTGCAGCATACTGTACAGCTGATATACTAAGAGGCCAGAGCCTTCTTGTATGGCCATTGTGCAGTACACCAGTGGGGGGAGATTAAGACTGGTGTTCAGGGGCTGTGCCCCATAGCAGACCTTTGAATGGGACCCCCTTCTCCTCCCCCATACATATTTATACACACACATTTACATAACCGCAATAATTTTTACTCATGTGTCTATCTACACATTCATACATTCATACATTTATACACACATAAGTGTATGCACATCATATACACACATACAGTAAATACACATCAAATTTACAACATATATAACATATACACACACAGATCCAGTATATACAATTCATACACACAGATATAGAGCAAGTATACACACATCCAGTATATACAACATACACAGAGATATACAGCATATATACAAACACATCCAGTATATACTATACAAACACACAGATATACAGTATATATACACACATCCAGTATATACAGTATACACACAGATAAACAGCATATATACACATACATCCAGTATATACAACATACACACAGATGTCTAGCATATATACACACACCCATTATATACAACATACACACACATTTTCAGCATATATACACACACATCCAATATATACAACACATACACACAGATATACTTCATATATACAAACACATCCAGTATATACAACATACACACAAATATACAGTGTATACACACACACATACAGTCTATACAATACATACACACAGATATACAGCATATACACAAACACATCCAGTATTTACAACACATGCACACACATATACATCATATATACACACTGTAGGAGATTAGCTCCGGGGATCGTCGTCTCCTAAGCAGACGACCAGCACACACAGGGAATTCACACAATGTGAGTAAGGTTAAGACTGGCCTCAGCCAGCTTTATTTGGCAGTACACAAACTCAAAACATAAAAATAATACCTAAGCCTCTCCGGCACTAACTAAACATCGAGGTTCCCTACCTCACCAGGTGCTGGCCTACTGCCAGCCACCCCAAAAACACAGCAACAGTTCACTGCCACCGCTCCACAAGCCTTTGCCGTAGCCTGTCTCTTCCCCAGGGTGGAGCCCAGTGTGAAGTCTGCCCCATGTATTAGTGCAGCCCCTCCAGCTGAAAACTAATCAACTTAATTAGACAGACCCAACTTTTCCAGGTCTGTCTTCTACTCAGCTTTTCCTAAGGCAAAATGCACATTTTATGCCCAAAAGCTTCTCTAGTGGCAGCCACCCTGCCACAACACCCATTCAGTATGTACAACATACACAAGCATATAAAGGATATCTACACATCTACACACACATCCATTATATACAAAATATACACACATGTACAGCATACATACACATCCATGATACTGATATGCAAAGATGTGTATTTATCCTACTTATAACGGCACAGCAATTTAACCCCTTAACGCTATGCGCCGTAGCTCTATGGCGCATAGGTGCAGGGAATGTATGAAGAGGGCTCACGGGCTGAGTCCTCTTCATACAAGGGTGGGGGTTGTTGCATATTGCAGCAAACCCCCACTGCTATTAACCTTTCCGTTGTCACCGGCAAAGTCTCCGACGGCATTTAAAAGACGGCGGTGCGTGGGTGCCGCCATCTTTATTCCTATCGTCGCTCCCTCGAACGTTATCGGGGGGGGGGGCGGCGATCGGTTGCCATGGTAGCCTCAGGTCTTCGTTTGACCCGAGGCTACATGGCTTCTTCAGATTCGTTACAATGAGCCAGTGGCTCATTGTAATGAATGACCTGCAAAAATGCCATATATTGCAATACAGTTGTATTGCAGTATATGGTAGGAACGATCTGACCATCTAGGGTAGATGTACCCCAGATGGTCTAAGAAATGGTGAAAAAAAGAAAAAAAAAAGTTTAAAAAATAAAAAATTTTTATAAAATATTAAAAATACAAATCACCCCCTTTCCCTAGAACTGATATAAAGTATAATAAACAGTAAAAATCACATTAGGTATCGCCGCATTCCAAAATGCCCGATCTATCAAAATATAAAAACGGTTACAGCCGACGGTGACCTCCGAGACGGACCCAAATGTCTGAAATGCGACTTTTACACCTTTTTACATCACATAAATAATGGAATAAAAAGTGATCAAAATGTCGCACAGACCTCAAAATGGTAGCAATGAAAACGTTGGCTCATTTTGCAAAAAATGACACCTCACATAGCTCCGTACCCCAAAGTATGAAAAAGTTATTATCATCAGAAGAAAGCTAAATTTTTTATTTCTTTTTTGTACACATTCGTTCAATTTTTGAAAATGTATTAAAACGCCCTAAAACCTGTATAAATTTGGTATCACCGCGATCGCACCAAACCAAAGAATAAAGCTGAGGTGTTATTTGGAGCACACAGTCAAAGTTGTAAAAACTGAGCCCACAAGATCGTGATGTGCACGTGCATTTTTTTTTTCAATTTTTCCACATTTGGAATTTTTTCCCAGCTTCGCAGTACATGGCATGTTAAAATAAATAACATTACGGGAAAGTAAAATTTGTTACGCACAAAATAAGCCCTCACAGAGGTCTGTACACGTAAAAATGAAAAAGTTATGGATTTTTGAAGGTGGAGAGCGAGAAATGAGCGAAAAAACCCTGCGTCCTTAAGGGGTTAAAGATGAGGTATACATATTTTAATTTATGAATTTCGGCCCAGACTGACCCTACAGGGACGAATATCTCCTACTATACTTACCTCTGCATAAGCTTGATGTGCGCATGCCCACCCTCAGGCTGGTTCGGGACCCGTCAGATGGTTCTAGCGAGAGTACAGCGGACATCCCAGAAGTAGATAGCGCTGAGTGACAAGGGTTGATCGCGGCCGTACTTGGTCCCGCAACGCGATCACAAGATACCGGCTGATCACCCCGGTGTCCCATTTCCATCGGCACAAGGTCTGGTCCTGCTCTGATGGGTGGTTCAGCTAGACGCTAACGCCTAGCAATGTGTAACTAAGTACGGAGGTATGTAAACTGTTTGGGAGTCTTGTTACCTAGCAACCCTTCTGAGACATGCGCTGTGTTTCCTCATACAAACTGTGGCTGAGTGGTACACCGAGATGCCTGTCAACTGGCACCTAATTTTTGCACAAACACTAGTACCCCGATAGTGTAGATACAATATAATGAAATTTGCTTTCATTGATGATGTCACATCCTGCGGGGGATATAAACCCGCCTTGTATCACTGTTTGTCATACTTGAAAATGGCTACATATAGATAGCTGAAACGTTGTATTTGCTCCACTGGTGAAATAAATATCACTGTTTAATACGGAGGGCTGCTTCCCTACCCTGGATTCTTCAATACATACATACAGATATACAGTATATATATATATATATATATATATATATATATTACACACTTATCCAGTATATACAACATACACATCCATGTACAGCATATATACACACACAGACACATTTACATGCATTTACATATGACCCCCGCCACCATGTCTCGACCCCACGTTCAAGACGCGATGTGATAACTAAGTGACAGCCAGTGATGAAGGTGGGTGAGTATAATTAATATACTCACCCACCTTCATCACTGTCTGTCACTTGGTTATCACATCGCGTCTTGAACGTGGGGTCGGGACATGGTGGCGGGGTCAGGAAGCAGGTGAGGTGGGCAGGCTGGACTGCAGGAGAGATGGGTGGGCCACAGGTTACCACAGGTGAGGTGGGCGACAGAATGCAAGTGAGGTGGGCAACAGGGCACAGGTGAGATCAGAAGGCTGGGCCGCATGTGCGGTGGGCGGTGCGGGCCGGACGTGAGCTGGGTGGGGCAGGCCGTGCTTGTTCACAGCAGTCAGCAGAGTTAGTGGGACAGCCCCAGATTATAATTTGTTAATGATGTGTCCTCAGGCCCGGGGGCTCATCCATAGCAAATTATAATTCGGATGTCGACAACGGCAGAAGGAAGCGCGGACACCGCGCAAACACCTAGTCCAGATAGCACAACGCAGTG
The DNA here is from genome assembly GCF_040894005.1 of Engystomops pustulosus. Classification (NCBI taxonomy): domain Eukaryota; kingdom Metazoa; phylum Chordata; class Amphibia; order Anura; family Leptodactylidae; genus Engystomops; species Engystomops pustulosus. The sequence continues at coordinate 75,177,601 of NC_092419.1, read as the reverse complement.
GAGTGGACAGGGGGTATGTATACAGGCAGATGACTATACCGTGGTGGTGCTCAATCTCAAAAACAGCAATAGTCCGATAAATAGAAAGAAAGGATGAGATGGCACTCACCGGTGGTGAAAAAGTCTTCTTTTATTGGTGCAGGGTAAAATACAGGGAGGCACGCAGTGCCGCTGAGCCGACGGGCCGTTTCGCGCCACTCGGCGCTTTCTCCAGGCTATGACAGCGCATGCGCGCCTCTCGCCGGAAATAGAGAGAAGGCGGAAGCCCGCACGCGCTGTCATGGAAACAGCAAAACAATCTGGTGATACTGTACACTCCGCTTATGTTCGTAAAAGAAGAAACAAAAGTACCTCCATCGCCGTAATTAACAACAACAGGTTGATACAATATATAGGCGATAAGACAAACGAGGTATCAATAGTAATAAGTTCATATAAGGAACCAGCGGAATGCACAGTAAAAAATGTGAAGTTAAAAGATGCAAAAAGCGATACAAACAATTTGAAAACACACAGCGCGTGCGGGCTTCCGCCTTCTCTCTATTTCCGGCGAGAGGCGCGCATGCGCTGTCATAGCCTGGAGAAAGCGCCGAGTGGCGCGAAACGGCCCGTCGGCTCAGCGGCACTGCGTGCCTCCGTGTATTTTACCCTGCACCAATAAAAGGAGACTTTTTCACCACCGGTGAGTGCCATCTCATCCTTTCTTTCTATTTATCGGACTATTGCTGTTTTTGAGATTGAGCACCACCACGGTATAGTCATCTGCCTGTATACATACCCCCTGTCCACTCCACTGCGTTGTGCTATCTGGACTAGGTGTTTGCGCGGTGCCCGCGCTTCCTTCTGCCGTTGTCAACGTTCCATTTCTATCCTTTCCGACGCGGAGCACGCCAACGTACACCACCATCAAAGCAACAATAGCACATAGAAAAGAGATGAATATGGACACAGAAGTGGGGGTGGAAGGCGAAGGCGAGGAATTTTCCTTATATACGGGGAGAGACAACGCAACCGCGTTCTTCGAGCAATGTAATCTGGGGGACACTATCCACATGTTAAGTACCAAGACACTTGAATATAAAATAGTGTCTCTTGCAGAAAAAGAAGTCAGACTTTTTTGGACCAACCATTCGCTGAGGTCGTACAACGCGAGCAATCGCGTGCCACAGGGATTACGAATATTTAAGAACCCAGCACAATATAAGGATATACCCACTTTTATGCAGGAGTGGAAAGAACTACATCTCCAGCATTCTTTAAACCTCATGCGTCTAGTCCTCAAACAAAATGAAGAAGAGTATACCAAAATAACAATGGAACTTTGTAAAGCCAAAACAGAGCTAAGAACAAGACTCACGGAAAATCAAAGTCAAGTCTTCTTCAAAAAACTAGAGAAGCGACTATCCCTTATACAAATAGAAGTAAAGGAGAAAAAACGCGACAAGTTTCTGAGGGATAAGGCGGACTTCGATTCGGGATCTGTCTTTGATTGGAACACCATGTCCACCAAAAGGCCGAACCGAAGGAGATCTCAGGGAGCAAGGAATAAAGTCAAGTCAACGGACTTTTGGACCACAGAGTCCGACTCAAGTGCATCGGACGACCAAGGTGGCAAGACTCCAGATCCCACTAAAGATCAACCTCGAGCACCGCAAGGGGCGGCTCCATCAGTATCATTGCAACCTGTCCCTTTAGACGAAAGATCAGGAGAGGGAGAGGGGGGCAGAGGAAGAAGAGGAGGTCGTACAGCCAGCTACAAGAGGAAGCAGGTGTCCTGGCGCTAGGAGGTACGAGTGTGCCCTTACCCTATCCCCCTCCTTCCCCTCAGTCCTCCTGCCCTCATCCTCCTCCTCTCCCACTATATCCAGTTCATTTGGACACTAACTCTACTAATTCCACTAACCTGGACCTTGTTCAGACTGTTATTGCCAGTGATACTGGTGATTGTAACACCACCAGTGACACTGGGGTTGCAGCTACTAACGTGATTAATCTCACAGACGTGGTACTAACAAAGGACTGTCTGTCCCTGCTGTCTAAGGGTCTTGGTTTTTCCATAGGTGATTCTTTTGATCCTGTGGAATTCGAAATTGATATGTTTAAAGCTGTTCGAAAACTCTGCCTACATAAATTTTTCTCTGATAAACCAGTTACCACCCAGAAGCAGTGTGAAGGGGAGGTTCCCTGTACTGTGGGTCCCTTAGGTTTTATCCCCCCTAATACAGCAGCCCCTGTACGAGGCGCAGACGTCCAGCTATTGTTGGACCTCGACCTAGAGGAGGGAGTGTTTCGACACTCTGAAGAAGTAGATCCCACTTTAGAGGTCACGGCCTTCAGAGGGGGCATCAATTCCACGTTCTGTCCCCCCTTACCAGCCGGCTCCTTGATTGACACCTTTTGCCAGATGGTTACTAAAGATGTAAAATCCCTGGTTTATCCTGAAGCTCCCAAAAATATAACCAAGGGCGAGTTGCATGCCCTAAACTGGCTAAAAACTCGTACTGATATATTAGTGAAGCCGGCGGACAAGGGGGGCAATGTGGTCTTGATGACCAGAGATTATTATGTGGGGGAGGCTATGCGGCAACTAGGGGATAAGTCTACCTATACCCCCCTCGACCACAACCCTACTCTCAAATTTCAAACACGGTTGCGCAACTTCTTAAGGTGGAGCGTCAGTAATAACATTTTGTCTGAATCCACCGCTGAGAAACTACTTCCTGCATATCCCAAGTACCCGTGTTGGTACTTCATCCCGAAGGTACACAAAACCCTTAGAAACCCTCCCGGTCGTCCAATAGTTGCGGGCATCGGCTCACTCTTTGAGCCCCTGTCCCAATTTTTGGATTGGCTGTTACGCCCACTCCTTCCAGATATTCCTTCCTACCGCAAGGACACTAACGCCTTCTTAGAAGTCGTTCGTAACATACACTGGCAAGATGGTTATCAACTGGCATCAATTGATGTCGAAAGTCTATACACCCGTATCCCACAGCTCTTGGGAGTAGAGAGTGTACGGGATGTTTTGATCAATGCCGGACAGAAGGATGCTTATATTGAGTTTGTATGTGAGGGACTCCGCCTAATATTGTCACACAACGCCTTTACCTTCGATGGCAAGTGGTTTGTCCAGAATACGGGAACGGCTATGGGTACCCCTGTTGCTTGTACCCTCGCCAATATATTTTTGGCCTGTTTTGAAGGCCGCTATATATTTTCTCTGGACAACCCATATGCCATGAAGATAAAGGCTTTCCACAGATACGTGGACGATGTCTTCATCGTATGGGAGGGTGACAGACAGTCCTTTTCGGACTTCGTAACCTATCTTAACCAAACGAATCAGATGAACATGAGGTTTACGGCAGCATTCGGCGGCTTGGAACTTGAATTTTTGGACGTAAAGGTTTCTGTTCAAAATGGCTATCTGTGTACCACAGCTTACAGAAAACCTACAGCCACAAATTCACTTCTCCACTACACAAGTTACCACCCGCAACATACCAAGGAAGGCTTACCCTATAGCCAGTTCTTGCGGCTTAGGAGATTGAACAGTGAAGATAGTGGTTTCCATATGCAGGCGGAGCAGCTAAGGTTAAGACTGGTAGAACGTGGGTACCCCAAACCCCTGATAGATAGGGCACTATGCAAAGCAGAAAAGGTACCACGAGAAAGATTGCTAAAGGGGAAAAGAGGTACCCATAAGAATAGAGAAGTAGAAGAAGAAAAAAATAGACGCTTCGTGTTTACTTTTGATTACGGTCCATGCGAAACCGCCATAAAAACAGCCATTAATAAACATTGGCATATTCTTAAGCAGGATCCCCAGTTGAATCAACTGACCACACAGAGACCCATGATAGCCTTTAGAAGGTGCACGACTCTACGTGACAAGCTGGTCCGCAGTAGATACTCTTCCCCCCGGAGCACTTGGCTTTCACAATGTGGCCCTAGGGGGAACTTCAAATGCGGAACATGTCGCTATTGCGACTTTAACAGCCAAGTTAAAAATATTTCTTTTGGAGGAGTCACCCAAGAAGTTAAGGCCTTCATCACATGTAGGACGACTTTTGTCGTCTATATTGTGTTTTGTCCGTGCCAGAGATATTATATCGTTAAAACGGTTAGAAGTATGTTCACCCGTTTTAGGGAGCACAAAAGGTCTATTACCACTGGTGTCGGCTGCCCACGCCTGATTGAACATGTGAGACTACAACATAATGGGAATGCAGATGTCCTCAGGTTCGCTGGTATAGAGAGGGTGGAAAGTACCCCAGATGGAGGGGATCGTGCCCTAAACTTATTACGCCGAGAAAGTAGGTGCATCATGAAATTTGAAGCTATGGGCGCCCTGGGCCTCAACGATCGTAATGAAATGAAGGTCTTTTTGTAGTAAGAGTCACATTCAGTGCTTGATGTATCCCTTTATGACATGTGGGAGTCCCTTAATGTGTGTTTTTAAATTGTTTGTATCGCTTTTTGCATCTTTTAACTTCACATTTTTTACTGTGCATTCCGCTGGTTCCTTATATGAACTTATTACTATTGATACCTCGTTTGTCTTATCGCCTATATATTGTATCAACCTGTTGTTGTTAATTACGGCGATGGAGGTACTTTTGTTTCTTCTTTTACGAACATAAGCGGAGTGTACAGTATCACCAGATTGTTTTGCTGTTTCCATGACAGCGCGTGCGGGCTTCCGCCTTCTCTCTATTTCCGGCGAGAGGCGCGCATGCGCTGTCATAGCCTGGAGAAAGCGCCGAGTGGCGCGAAACGGCCCGTCGGCTCAGCGGCACTGCGTGCCTCCCTGTATTTTACCCTGCACCAATAAAAGAAGACTTTTTCACCACCGGTGAGTGCCATCTCATCCTTTCTTTCTATAATTCGGATGTCCATCCCGGGCTTGGGGGCCGCTTCCTAAATCAGTGTTCTGAATACATTATTCTTTGCCTGTCCATCAGGGGCCCCCCTGTGCTTGGGCCCCGTAGCAGCCGCTATGTCTATTATTACGCCACTGCTGGGGTTCAATGCACCAGTCTTAATAAATTCCCCCCAATATGTTTTTTATTTACTAAGGGACCGCCGGGTTTTCCAAATTTTACCGTTTTATGACAAATTGCCCCGGGTTTTTGGCGCACGCGATTGGATTGTGTCGTATTGGCGCCGATTTGCATGCGAGGAAAAACGGGGGAGCGGGTTGGCCATCGGAAAACCTGACGGATTCGGAAAAATCGTGCTATTTAAAAAAAAAAAAGTGTCGCTTGACACACACATGCACCAGGAAGAGGATGGTGAACTCCGGTGCTGCGCAGCAGCAACAGTTGGTGGACATTGGGCGCACGACCTTAGTGAATCACCGGAAGACCTGAATCCTTGTTGGAGAACGCGCCGTTGGATCGCGACAGGACTGGGTAAGTAAATGAGCCCCATTGTTTATACCAGGGAATTAAATATTAAAAACCTGAAACATCTAAACATGGAGCAAATGCAATTTTTTTAAAATATTAAAATGGTTTTGATCTATTTTCTTTTATTTACCTGCATTTCTTAACATTTTTATTTTATAGGAATACACAATAGATGTGTTTTTTAGACAAAGTTGGCTGGATGAGAGATTGAAATTTGATGGACCAATAAAAACTCTACCACTGAATAACCTGTTGGCAAGTAAGATTTGGACTCCAGACACCTTCTTTCATAATGGAAAAAAATCTGTGGCACACAACATGACCACGCCCAATAAGCTGCTAAGACTTACATACAATGGGACCCTCCTTTACACCATGAGGTGATATGTTTTGTGTATATATACTGCACTCCAAATCTGTTTGTGTAATGTTTGTCAATTTATTGCTCTGTTAGATGTGGGTTGAATTATGCAGGGGATAATCTGTCAGTTGATGGACCAGGATCCTGGGGCTGAATAAATTCCTCAGTTCACTCAGTGCTGGTTATACTTTCTACTGTGACCCGTAGTACTACTGCATGTTTCTGCTTTGCTGGACCTGAAATTCTGACCTGTATCTGAGCCTTTATACAGCCATAGCCAGTACCCTGAACCCCAGTCTGAACTGGAAGCTGTATCCAAAGCCTATATTCAAAGTAAGCCAGTACTATGAATGCTAGTGTAAACTGTCACCTGTTCCTGAAACCTGCCCAATTCGGAACCCTGACCTAAAATCCTGTATCCTGTCTGACGTGATCCAGAACCCAGCATTGTGAACCTGTATCTGGAAGACATTATCCTGATCCTGTATCCAGAACCCTGTATCATGACCTTATTCAGAACTCTATATCCAGTCTTGATCAGGAGCTCTGTTTCCTGTCTGATTTGGAAACACTGAACCCCAAACCTGTTCTCTGAACCCTGTTTCAGAGCCTGCACTCTGTTCCTGAGCTTGTACACCAATTTTGTGCCTGTTCCTTCTTAATACTCTTAAGTCTGAAAGAAACCTCCCTGAAAAGAATGACTACCTCTCTTAACTCCTTCCAGACCCTTGACATAATTGTATGTCATAGGATGTGGGTCGTTCCTGTACCTTTAACGTACAATTACATCATAGCGACAGTCCATTTTCAGAAGCTAGGCCCGTGCAATTGCAGCTGTGTATGAAAGCTTGGTTCCCGCAGTAACAGCTGCAATTGCAATAGTAGAGATCCTGGTTGTTTAACCCTATAGATGCCGCTGTCATGGGTCTATGGGTCATTGGTCTTTGGGGAAGTACTGGGTAACAAGGCATGGTGGTGCCGGCTGCTTCCTTGGCAGCCCGCGGTCCAATGAAGGTCCACAGGGCTTCCTTTAGAAAAAGCCTAAGAATGCATAGACTGACTAATGTAATAGATTAGTATTAGATTAGTATTATATTACAGTAAACAAGTGATCAAATGATCACCTGTAACAAAATTAAATACTGAATGAATACTGAATTGATAGTGAACCCATACGATAGGCCTAAAATAAAACACAAAAATTTTGATTTTTTCACATCCAACCTCATAAAAACAGGATAAAAGGTGATAAAAAAGGAACATTTACCTCAACATGATACCAATAAAAACAAGCCCTAAAACAGCTCTGTAACCAAAAAAAAAATGTTAAGAACATGGCAATTCAAAAACAAGCAAATCTCTCACCAAATGAGTTCTATAGTCTACAAAACAAGTCAACCATAAAAAGCTATATAAATGAGGTATGACCGTTGTCGTGGTGACAGATAGAATAAAAAAAACATTAACATTAAAAAAAGCTAAAAACCCTAAACAAGAATTAATAATTTTCTTAACTCCCACCAAGAAAGTGTTGATAAAATCTCATCAATTTAGCTTTTGAATCCCCCTAAATGATGTATATGAAAAGTAGATCTCATCTCAAGAAAAGTAAACCACTATTTGTCCAAATTGCAAAAAAAAAAACATTTTACAACCTGTCAAATGTGACAATGAAACTCTGCTCTGAAATGGTGCTTCTTCCATTCTATGTCCACCAATGTGTCCAAACAGCAGTTTACCACCACATATGGGGTATCAACACACTCGGGAGAAATTGGGTATCAAATTTTGGGGAGCTTTCCATCATTTAATCTTTAATGTTTTTTGGCCAAAATGTATGTATTGTTTAAAAAAAACTACAGTTTGTAAATTCCATCTCCAGTTAACAAACTTTTTAAATCTAGTTTTTCATACCTTGAGGGTGTAGTTTCTATAATGGGTTAATTGATGGGGTGTTATTGTTATTTAGGTCTCTCACAGTCACTTAAAGCTGCGCTTGAAAATATAGGTTTTTGACGATTTCATAAAAATTAGAAAAATTGCACCCAATACTCTAAACCAACCAAACCAATAAATAAGGTTAATTAGCAGTTTTTTTTCATATCGAAACACATATTCCCCTGATATGTTAAAGCGTTCCAAAGTTATAACCACTTATAGCGATACAGGGCAGATATAAAAAATCTGTCTTGGCCCTAAAATGGCTTAGTCCTGAAGGGGTTATTAAGACTTTAGATGCCTTCTATAAGGTGTGGGAGCCGTGGAATTCCTTTTATGTTCAAAATGGTATGTAAATTAAAATATAGCTGTAAGACCTCCCCAGGCTTTTCTAAACTTAATGGTAATTTGCATCTCCGTATATGATATCGCTCTGCAGTTTAATGTACCCCCCCCCCCCCCCGGGTCCTATGGCCTTAATGTGTCCTATGTCTTGTCTGTCCCAGTTTTTATGTTGAAGTGGTATTCCCATGAAGATATGTTTCTTATATATACTTCAGATAACAAAATAACACAATCTCTAATTCACTGTTATTAATAAAATTGCAGCATTTCACAGATATAATTACAACCTGTCTCTATCAGTCCTGCTGTACACAATGTGCCCCTAGGCACGACCCAGTAACTTCTTACTTAGGGTCAGGTGGACGCCATCTTGGATTTCTGTGTGACTCCGTGGTGCAGAGTTTCTGTCTGTCTCTGCTGTGTGGCTGTAGCCACGCTCCCTGCATGGAGCTCAGAGACTCTTACTGATTACTTCCTGCCAGAAGATCTTGAGCAGAGAGAGAGAGAGAGGCTGAAAACTGCAAGCTACAAGGAGATAAGATATTCGGGGTAAGGCGGAGACAGGCACATATCTGTGAGATGTAGCAGAGCCCACAGTGTAATGGTGTATAAAAAGTCTGTCAGCCTATGTGTCAGTGTGTTAGTACAATGTCAGAAGCCAGATGAAAGGGTGTATGTAGACCTGTACCCTGATAATCTAACCACATAGTCACCCCACAGGACTTGATGGGTCATAGTGTGCCTGCTAAGAGAGTACCCGCCCACACCCTGGGATTTTGCAGCTGAGGGATTGATAGGAGTTAAAACAGTAATAAAAAAAGAGTAAAATTGTGAAGTAAGGGGTTAAAATGATCTTTATTGTGTTAAAATCACTAGGGGATTTTCTTTTGTGGGAAAACCCCCTTAATGTATTTGGAATATTTAATATTGAAGACTTTACTTTCTTTACATTTTCTTCTCTCAGTGGATATTGACGCATTGTAGACCATTGGAGATATGGAATAATTATGTGGTGTCTAGAGAAAATTGGTGTTCTTGTTAATGAGCCAGACTTGAACCAACTGTTAACTTAGGTGTATTGTTCATTATAGTATACTGTATATATAGTATTCATTAAGTTATCTATTGTACTGTATTTCTATTCTGAAAATACAAATTTACAGTTAAAAAAAGGATAGTAAAATATAAACTTTTTTTCAGACTCACAATTCATGCTGAATGCACAATGCACCTTGAAGATTTCCCAATGGATGTCCATGCGTGTCCACTTAAATTTGGGAGCTGTGAGTATTTTTACATTTCCAGAATTTAAAAAAGTAACACTTACAGTGAAAATGTAGTAAAAACAGAGAAAAACATTGAAAATGTTGATAAAATATATAGTTAATGGTATTAATTTACTGATGCAGTTTTACAGATTAAAGGGAACCTGTAATCAAAGTTTAACTTTCTGTATGCAAACTATGGCCAGTGAGGAGTAGGACAGACTTGTATGACGTCCATAGGGGGGAAGCAATGGGGGTAAAGAGATATGGGAGACATGGGAGTTTCTTCAAATTTTATCCTGAGGGTGGGTGGGGGTAAACCACTCCTCACTAGTCACTCCCAGGGGACTAGGGACACAGCTCTGCATACAGAATGGTAAACTTTGATCTAACATCATTTTTTTTTTCAGAAAAAGCCAGTTTTACTATAAAAACTCTTAAGAGGTTTTTTGATGACAGGTTTCCATTGAAATCAATTAAAAACATGTTTATTATATAGGGTCCATCAGCTAAGATGGGCATCACCTTGAATTCAATTTGCACATATTTATATTTTCATATATACAGTATGTAGTCACTCTGGATATCATCACATTTACATCAGTTTTTTGTATTTTAAAAGTTACAGATTTGTTACATCTGACAATCTGTGCCAAATTTGTTCATGGACTCATGCAAACAGTGCAGACATGTCTGCTGCCACATTCCTTGTACTTTATTCAGACTTGATTGTAGGAAAACTCTAGCTGTCTAAACCATTAGAATAATTCTGCTGTACCAAAAAAGCTACACACACTCCAAAAACTGAAGAAATATTAATAATAATATTGCCCAATTGTGTTGTAAAACTACACATTTGATTTTGTGTTGATAGATGACTATATAAAAAAAAATATATGCAAATGAAAAATAACTATATTAAATGATCGCTAACATTATAAGTCACAGAGAATACCGGATGAAGTCTACCCTGATTTGGCTGGCTGATGCAGACCAGGGCACGGTATGTTACAGTGCTGGGTATTGGGATCGGAGGACCGGTCTACAGCCTGGCAGGTTCCAGCAGGTGGTGTGTGCAAAAAAAATGGAAGGAGAGGCCGATGGAATCATTTTCTCCCTGGGGCAACCCCTGAAGTGTATATGGGGATCCCTGGGTGATGAAGGAAGGGGAGACTGTGATGGTGAACAGCCTGATCAAGGGATCATACGGAGGCATGTTGTGCAAATGAACTCACTGTTATTTATTGGAATTTCAACAGCAGGCAACAGTCTAACATCAGCAGAAGGTTCAGCATACTGGAAAGCTGGTCGTCCGCAGGAAGATATTTTCACAGCCTGCTTAATAACATCAGGCTGGGCTGGTAAAGATGGAGCCAAGTCCAGATGGTGGACCTCTGCTCTGGGGCTTAGTCTCCTGACTGCCCAAGGTCTGAGACACCTCTGCTTTCTGGTGTGAAACACTGACTTTTGCAGCACAGGCATGTGCTTCACTCTCATGCTGCCGCACACAAGGGGTTTTTATACTCCCATAGTGAGGTGGCAGCACTCACAAATCAGCTTCCAGATTGCTTTACAGTATACAAAAGAACAAAGCATATCATTGGTTAGAGACAATAGATATGTTAACTCGTTCCCCCCAGGCAGAGGTCCCAGCTGCAGTTACAAAGTATTCAACTTTTGGAGAACTCATAGAGAGATCAGTCTCCCTAAACAGCTCCTAACATGGGCACTATTCGCAACAACTACCCACCCTATGCATTGGCAGGGTTGTTGCATACCCCTTGGTAATTGATCGAGCCACCCATGGCTCGGCTGTGGACTGGTTGAGGGGGCTGGCTGGTAATATGCAACCTCCAGAAGATCTATGCACACTACAAACCTGGAGGGGCCAAAAATAAAGTGCACTTTGGGTGAAGTGCCCACAGTTTAGTGCAAAACACAGAAAAACATATATACAAAACATATGACAAACTGCTCACGGTCCTGGGTATTGGAACGTGGGTCACCTCCTGGGGAATTGCAGCCCTGGGAGATATGGGAGGCTCCGGGCAGAAGTCCTCTTCAGAGCGGTCATAGTACAGGTCACTGTGCTACGTATTGAGAACGGAGGACTGGTCGACAGACTGGCAGCTTCCAGCAGCTGGTGTGTGCAAGAAAAATGGGGGGAGAGGCTGATGCAATAAATTTCTCCCTGGGGCAACCCCTGAGGTGTGTATGGGAATCCCTGGATGATGAAGGATGGGGAGCCCATCAATCTGATTCAGGGATCACACTTTGCATGTTGTGCAAATCAACTCACAGTTCTTTATTAGAACTTCAGCAGCAGGCAACAGCCTAACATCAGCAGCTGGTTCAGCAGGCTGGAAAGTTGGTCGGAGTGCAGGTCCACAGAAAGATATGCTTACATCCTGGTTAATAGCGTCAAACTGGGCTGGTAAAGATAGATCTGAGTCCAGATGGTAGACCTGTGGGGTTCCAAGGTGTCAGACAACAGGCCACATCTGCTTCCTGATGTGAAACACTGACTTCTGCAGCACAGGCATGTGCTGTACACTGACTTCTCGTGCTGCCGCCCATAAGGGGATTTTATACTCACCTAGTGAGGTAGAAGCACTATCCAATTAGCTTCCAGCTTGCTATACAGTAAAGAGCACAGCATTGGTTAGAGACAATAGATATGTTAACTCTTTCCCCCAGGCAGAGGTAATGTGACTCCCTAGGCAGCTCCTAACACGGAAAGGGCGCTATTCGCAACAACTACCCAACCTATGCATGGGCAGGGTTGTTGCAGTTGTATAACCTAAGGGACATACAACAGAGTACATAAAGACTGGATGGCTGGTTTGTTGATTCCACACTGTCACTAATTAATTAATCTAGGTCAGTGGTGGCGAACCTATGGCACGGGTGCCAGAGGTGGCACTCTGAGCCATTTCTGTGGGCACTCAGACCATCACCCCAGGACAGAGTTAATCAAATAGGACCAAATCCACCAAGTCCCAGGCAGCTTAAGAGATGCTGCTCTCAGCGCTATTTTAAAGCAACATTTCATGGGCTGTTAGGAACTGCGGGGCTAGTAAGAAGGTGTTGACAGAACTGCAATATCTTTGGAAGTCATCCTGCTGGACCAACCATTTTTCCTCTACAGAGAGAGACGCTACAACGAGAGTCTGAATTTGCCCTCCTTCTTTCAACTGTATTGGTTGCCTCAGGGGGGCGATACAATTGAATGATGTTGAAGAACAGGTAGCAATAAGTTACTGCTTAAAATGCCTTGTTGGCACTTCACGGTAAATAAGTGGATTTTGGTTGTAGTTTGGGCACTCTGTCTCCAAAAGATTCGCCATCACTGATCTAGGTAATGTTATTTGACATGTGATTCTCCATCTCCTCCACTTGGTGTCAGCAGAGGCTAAGGAATCTCTACAGGTGAACCGTGATAGCCCACACATACTGCCAAGTCAAAACAACAGAGAGGACAGGCACTACCAATATAGAATAAATACAAAAAAATGTCCACGCATCCCTATCAATACATGTCATGAACCAGAGGAAAGAATGGATGCGTACATTGGACTAAAGTGATAAAGTACATTTTATTTAATCCAAAAATCATAACAAAGACAAGACATATAATGGTTAAAAACACTTAAAAAGGTACACCCATTAGGTGTGCCCAACACCCACGGGTCATAATGACCCAGCACTCCCTAGCTCAATCTGCCCAAAATGATGAGTAACCTTCATTACCACAAAAAAAGTACAAAAGTAAGGCAGAATTAACAATTGCAGAATATTAGAAAATTTCTAATACAGTACCCTACTAGATTATCCTCAGAAAGCCAAGTGGACTGTATGAAGTGAATGGACAGAGAGCCAGGGAGGCGGAGCCCACACATACTGTACATGAGTATTACCTCCTGTACAGACAGATAAACTCATGAGGGTGTTGCTCACACTCCTCTTTGGGCATAACATAAAAAGTTTATATGCCTTTCCCACTCCTGGTATATGGGAGATTCATCAGATGACCACCAGTCTATATGCCTTTCCCACTCCTGGTATATGGGAGATTCATCAGATGACCACCAGTCTATATGCCTTTCCCACTCCTGGTATATGGGAGATTCATCAGATGACCACCAAATCTATTCAGTGGCGGAGTTGTGGACGTGCAGCAATTAGGATAACAAGCTCAAACCTTTACCATGTCAAAATAATATCAATACTAGACTAAGTGATGTGTAGGAACTATAGGATGAAGATTTGGTCAATCTGCGACTTGAACAATTATGACAAGAGGTTCAGGGCAGGGAGGGATTAGGGGTACCATGGGCCCTGGGCGGTGTAGGACCCCTTATATACCATCATATAAAATTTGCTGAAATAAGTACATAACTACATGCCTGTAATTACCTATATACACTTACTAATTACTCATCAAAAGTTCCTACTTAAAAACACATATGCGTTTGATGTTTTCAAAATGCAATGAAAATACATAGTGTCACCCCAGATTCATACCCCTCCTCTTACATCCTTAACGCAATATGATGTACATGTCTATCATACTGTGTTAAGGGAATAATATTTATATACATTACCTAGGGATTGATGCATTTTACTTGTGTGAAAGTACTCTAGACACCTGTGAGTTATCAGCACATTCTGTATTTATCTGGCTATATTCCTGGTGATCTTTAGACAGTGGGGCAGATTTACTTACCTGGTCCATTCGTGATCCAGCGGAATGTTCTCTGTGGTGGATTCGGGTACGGCCGAATCCACAGCAGTTCCTCCGACGTCCACCAAGTGTCGCTGCTGCGCTGAAGAGCATCGGAACGCACTGGAGTTCACCGAGCCATTCTGGATGAAGGTAAGCGCGTGTCGACACTTTAAAAAAAAAAAAATGCGGTGGGTTTTTTGCCCCCCGATTTCCGCCGCGAGCATGCCGGCGCAGATGCGCCACAGTCCGATCGCGTGCGCCAAAATCCTGGGGCAATACAGGGAAAATTTGGGTAACCCGTTGCAAAAACGCGTATCGGGCCCTTAGTAAATATCCCCCAGTGTGTTTAAATTATGAGAATGGGTTGATAGATTAAAGAGAACTCCTCTTCTCAGGGAGAATTGTAAGTTAAACGCCCCTATCTATCACCGGCGTCCACCATCAAGACGTTGGTGGAATATTCTGCCAAGTGTCAGCAGGGACAGATTCTGAGTACACCATCAGGCCCAGAAAACTAAGTCACGGATTTGCTAGCTAGTGTAGTGTGTTTATCTTTTCCTAGCTAGCTAGATCTCCCGGGGTCTTTCAGTCACACAGCTGATCCTTATATAGCAGGGCAAGGCTATGTGCGAAGGAGGTTGCAGCTGGTTATCCCAATAGCTGCAGTTACACTTATTGAATTTGGAATTCTCCTGATAAATCTCCTGTGCAGCAGTCAGAGCAAACTCATAGAAACGCTTTGTGTTATACCCAGCTAAGGAGAGGAGTGTGAACAATACCCTAATTATCAATGGGGGATCCTCATTTAGACGGTATGTGCAAACGCACAGGGCCCATTGCTTCCCAGGGGCCCTCCTTTGCCCATAACACTGTAAAAATCTGCCCGGCCTCTGTAATTTTAAGTCAACAGCACTGCTGACACATGGCGTTCTTGTAGCAACACCACAAGCACCCGGCAAACCCGGGCCCACAGCTGCTGGGAGGGCCCACTGGTGGCTAGGGATGCACGATGCGTTGAGATTTGTGCAACACTTTGAAAGTCAGAACGGTTCAATACCAGGTTTCTGTTACTTGCAGTACTGAAAGACTTCTACTGTTCTACAGACTCCTTGTATATGCAGGGGTGTCCCTTGTGGGGTATCTGTATAACGCCAATTCCAATACTTTTTGTTGCTAAAGCTCAGAGCAACAAATAAGTGTCAAATTCACATAGTTTATAAAGTGATTTTCGCTCCAATTACAGGGTGTCCGTTGTGGGGTATCTGAATAACACAAATTCCAATACTTTTTGTTGCCAAAGTTGAGAGCAAGATTTACGTGTCAAATCCATGTAGTTTATAGAGTGATTTTCGCGCTAATTGCAGGCCGTCCATTGTGGGGTATTTGTATAATGCAAATTCCAATACTTTTTGTTGCTAAAGTTCAGTGCAAGATTTACGTGTCAAATCCACGTAGTTTATAGAGTGATTTTTCCTCCAATTACAGGGTGTCCGCTGTGGGGTATCTGTATAACGCAAATTCCAATACTTTTTGTCGTTAAAGTTCAGAGCAACAGATAAGTGTCAAATTCACATAGTTTATAGAGGGATTTTCGCTCCAATTACAGGGTGTCCATTGTGGGGATTTGTATAACGAAAATTTTCATACTTTTTTGTTGCTATAGTTGAGAGCAACAAATAAGTGTCAAATCCACGTAGTTGATTAACCACTATGTCAGACAGAAAGGTGGCAGGTGGAGCAGGAAGAGGCACAGTAAGGGGAACATCGCAGCAGGGGTGACTCTGTGAAGCCAGGACTGCCGTTGTCGTCTCGCGGCAGTGTGTTCATCAACAACCCAAAGGTTGTTGATTGGTTGACTAGGTCATCCAATTCCTCAAATATAACATCTGACAACCCCAGCCAAGAGTCTGTGGGTTCATCAGATACAACAATTAGTTGGCATGGCCAACCTCACCTGTCCACAACCAGTGGAGATGGAGGCCGAGAGTCCCTCAGAGTCATTTGCGCAGATGTCCCTGGTGACAGCCAAATAGTCAACATTCGGGATAGGGATGAGTTTTGGCTCTCCACCATCTTGGACCCTTGCTGCCAGTCAAAAATGTGTGCCTTTTTTACAGCTGCCAAGAGGGAACAAAAACTGGCATACTATAGAGATATACTGTGCAGACATTGTCCATCCTCTGTCAGGTCTGACCAGGAGATTCCTGGCAGTCATCGCTCACATGCTACTGCCATGGCTGTTGTGGGGAGATTGGGGGGTAGGAGCAGTAGCAGCTCCATTAGCAGCAGCTTAAGTGTAAAGTCCTTTTTGAGCAGCAGCAAGACATGGAGAAGACGCTGCACCACCAGGTGGGGGCCTATTTGTACAGCACTCTACCACCTCAGGTAGAGGATCCCCTGGACTAGTGGGCAGCCAAACTTGATGTGTGGCCACAACTCGCGGAGTTTGCATTAGAGAAGCTGTCCTGCCCGACCAGTAGTGTGGCATTAGAGCGGGTGTTCAGTGCGGTGGGGGCCATCATTGCCCCAAGGAGAACCCGCTTATCCACCGATAATGTGGAGAGACTGACCTTTGTCAAGATTAATCAAGTGTGAATCGGCCAGGATTTCAACACACCAATTATGCATCAGATCAGATTCCCCCAAACATTGAGAAATAAGTCTGGATTCTAACTACCTGCCTCAGCCACTATTCTGATGCTGCCACCTGCCTGATGCCACACATCTGCTGCCAGTTGCTCCATCTGCCTCCCACCATCTTTAGCAGGGACTGGAATTGTCACCCACCTCCACACTCTGTGATTGTGCTACTTTCTGACCTCCTGCTGCTGCCGCCACTGCCGCCTTCACACACTAACATTGTGCCACACTCTGGCCCATCATGTTGCTGCCACCTCCAGAATTTCTCATGGTCCTACTCTCTGACCTGCTGATGCTGCTGCTGCCACTGCCACCTTTGAAGTTATTTTTTTGCAAAGACATCATCTTTTCAAGGATACCGTAATGAATAATGGATGTGGCATCTCTAATCTTCACATTAAAATTTAAAAATTTCGACTTCGAATTCATTGTGCCACTTTGTGGCCTACTATGTTGCTGCCACCTCCAGAATTTCTCATTGTCCTATTCTCTGACCTGCTGATACTGCTGCTGCCACTGACCCCTTCACGCTCTATGATTGTGCCACACTGTCACCTACTATGTTGCTGCCACCTCAAGAATTTGTCATTGAGCCACTCTCTGACCTGCTGCTGTTGCTGCCACCACTGCCGCTTCCACGCTCTAACATTGTGCCACACTCTGGCCCACCATGTTGCTGCCACGTCCAGAATTTCTCATTGTCCTACTCTGACCTGCTGCTGCCACTGCTACCTTTGAAGTTCTTTTTTTGCAAAGACATCATATTTTCAGAAACAATGAACCCAGCGCATCAAAAGTCCAGTAAACAGATTCAAATATGCTAGATATCAGATATACTGAATGACGGCAGTGGGATGAGATATTGCTGTGTAGTCCTGTGTCCCGGTTCTGTAGAAGTCAGGATATATGATCAATGGTACTGGTTGAAAAAAACAGAAATGGAAAATATATAAATATATAATTGCGTTCTCATAACTAAAATTGATTTTGTGCATTTCATATATAGAACTGTTGTGTGATTCAGGTAAGTAATATAATAGAAGTAAATGGTACTTTGCCCGGATAGTCCTAGGTTCTCCTGCGTACGTTGAGAGGATATAGACACTTTTAAATGTGATATGATGCCTACATGTGGAGGCAAGCTATGCAAGAGGTGGCACGGACTTACCCCGAGGATGTTGGGGCTTAAAGATGTGGCGATCCTATTTGAATGGATAACATAAGAGACGGATGTATACATAGATAGGGGAGTGACAGGACAGTGGTTTTTAGTCTACGTGGGTTTAAAAAGAAAGGCCGATGTGACTTACTCGATTAAAGCCTGGACAGTCGGGAGCGCTGTATGCTCGCGTCTCCCGCTGTCGGTTCTTATATAGGAATGAAAAAGTATTGGATAGTGATAGCATAGGATCTAATAGGAACTGTTCAGTTACTACGGACAATGGACGTATCATGACATAGATGGGATGAAAGGGCTCGATTTACAGAGCATAGTAAGTGGAACTTGAAAAAGGCTATAACTGTATGGTCATCAGAGATGATAAACAGTTAACTAGATGTGAAGATGTGGTATGAAGTACAAAGTGTTAATTAGACTCTTTCTAGTGTTTCATTGAGTCCATAGGGGCACATGGTATTCATCTTAAAAATCCAATAGTTCTCTCTTTTGATAAGTTGACTGTAAATTATGTTCATGATGTGACAATCAGTGCCTAGACACCCAATGGAGTTGGAAACCAGTTTTTACTTTATTTCGATGTTCTACCTATATACTGTAATGTGCAGGGGCACTGCAGTAGGTATAGAATGTACTCTGAAGAGCAGTTCAGAAAGGAATTAATCTCAAACTGTTCTCCGGTGGAGGTAGATGTAAATAGCTTGGTGCAGTGTAGTACGATCTCACAAGTGAGACATCTACTACTATTGCAGCGATAATCTCCTTTCAACTCAGGGAACAGAGAGCACTGTGAAATTTTTGATATTTTCCTTTTTTTTTTTTTTTTTGCATTTCGTGGTTTTGTAGGGGCCAAAATGGTTTTTAATGTAGGTGCTCGTTTGTATTGTATACGGGGACCTGGTGGGGTGATCTTGGCCAAGTAGGGATCTTTAGTTAAGATGGAACAGTGTTTTGCCAATATCTTTTTTACTACGTAAAAGGTAGTGGTAAAATGTAGTGCCCTATCGTCTGTCTGGTCTTGTTGTTTGCGAGGGGCGAGACATTCTTTCTGGATGAGTTCTTTGTTTTTTCTGAATTCGTCTTTCCGGATTTTCTTTGGGTATCCTTTTTCTCTGAGTATCTTATGTAGGAGTCTTGATTGGTCTCTGAATGTGGATTCTTCTGAGCAGTTTTTTCTAATGCGCTTGAATTGGCTATATGGTACGTTATTCAGCCAACTTTTGTAGTGCACAATCGTGTAATCCGGGAAACGTTTACGTTAACTGTTTTGCAGTATGTGCTTGTCAGGAGGTCATCTCTATTGCTGTTTATTGTTAACATTAATTCGAGGAATTTGATGTGGATCATGGAGAAATTTAATGTCAGAGAGATCCCCCAATTGTTTCGGTTGATCATCCCTGCAAACTTAGCTGCTTCTTTTTTGCTTCCTTGCCAGACAATGAAGAGATCGTCGATGTATCTCCTAAAGAACTTTATTTTGGAGATGTATTTAGGATTGTTGCTGATGAAGATGGACTCGAATTCGCCCATAAAAATGATGCCGGTGAACTCGGTGTGCTCACTCCTTTCTTTTCGTGCCTTTCGTTTGTTGGAATTTTGAGTCTGGAAGCTACAAATAGAAATAGAAATATAAATTTGATGCGTTGGATTAAGAAATCGCTTTGGGATGTAGGTAGAGATATGTCTCTCTGGAGTGTTCTCTGTATATCTTTAATCCCTAATTCATCAGAGATGTTAGTGTATAATGCCGTAACATCCATGGTTAGCAGGTTGAATGAGGTGTCCCACTGGAAGTCTTCCAGTTCCGTGATTAATTGGGAGGAGTCCCGAAGGTATGTGGGAAGGATTTTGACGTAGGTCTGCAGGTAGGAATCTACATATGCCGATTGCATGTGATGGAGTTAATGCCCAATATTATAGGTCGACCCGGTGGGCTAGTAGGGTCCTTATGAGCCTTTGGCAAGTAGTAGAACAATGCCATCCGAGGGCATACGGGAGTGATAAAATCAAATTCTTTTTTTGTTAGGATCCCAGTTTGATGCGTTACCCGGGTAAACAATTTCAATGTTTCCAGATGTTCATTGCTCGGGTTATGATCTAGTTTTTGATAATAGTCCTCATCGGACAGGGTCCTCAGACTTTCCTGTGTATTGTTCGTGGTATTCAAGATCACTGTTCCACCACCTTTGTCTGCCTATTTGATGGTTAGGGCAGAATTAGTTTTAAGACTGTTCAAGGCTTTCCTTTCTGATCTTGAGAGGTTGTCTTTTTTCAATTTAGAGTGGGATCTCTCTAAGGATCTAAGTTCAGAGGAGACCATTGAAAAGAATGTTTCTATGTATGGTCCTCTACTCTGAACTGGGTTGAAATTGGAGACAGGTTTAAAGTTCGAATGGATATAGACATTGTCAGGGTCTTCTGGTGAGATTACTTTTCGCTTGTGTAATCTCGAAGTGTCTTTTCAGGGTTGCTTTGCGAATAAAACTATTCAGATCTAAAAATAGATCAAATTCTTTTGATTTGGTGGTAGGGCAAAACGAGAGGCCTTTGCTGAGGAGTGTGTTCTCCTCTTTCATAAGATTGTGAGAGGAGAGATTGAAGATCCGTACTTGTTGTTGAGCTACTCCCTAGCTATTCGTTTTGTTGTGTTTGGCTCCTCCTTTTTCCTTTTGTGCTTTTTTTCTTTTTTGTCCCGTGTTGGCCCTGGACAAGATAGCAAATACTGCTTTCGGGCTCTTGATAATTGGGCCAATCTCCTCTTTTAATGGTGGGGTTTTTGGAATCTGAGGAAGATCTAAAAAAGACGGCATCAAGCTGTTCGGAGGGGAAGATCCAAAGCTTGGTTGATGAATTCAAAAGGAAGTCTTTCAGGAGGGCATTGGTCATGTACCGTTAATGATAACAAATCTTCTGGTAGAGTGGTTTCTTTAATGGGTAATGGTGATAATTGGATAAAGACTTGAGGAGTAGGTGATGTGGAGCCTGAATCGAAGTGTATATTATTATTAGTGGAGGTGTTTGTAACTTGGGATATTTTTTGTGGATGCCATTGTAGTGGTAGTAGGGGTTGTGCTAGTATTCTTGATCGTTCCTGCTGGGGACTTAGTTAGGGTTTTGTTTGGGGATGGGGTCTTGATGGCATTGCAAGTTGTACCGGTACCCTCTTTGTTCTATTGAGAGTGTGTTCTGCTAGGATGAGTTTCTATAGTTTTGGTTGGTGTAAACCCTATTTCTATTTGCATTATTGTGGGGTAGGGTGGATGGATTTTTGATCGCGGGAGGGGGTGGAACAGTAGTCGTGTGTACTTTTTTTGGGGTGTTGTTGGTCGCGTTTGTCTGTGTATCCAAATCAGGTTTCCAGATCCTGTGTGAGTTAGCTTTATATTCTGATCTATCTCTAGAAAGTTTCTTAGATTTTCTGAGAATGATATAGTGTTCCATGGATCTAAGGCAGTGTGATGTGGAAAGGTTAAGGGTATGATAGTCAGGGTGGCCAGAGAAGGTTTCATGGTCCTGCCGTATTGCTGTAATAGTAGTAGATGTCTCACTTGTGAGATCGTACAACACTGCACCAAGCTATTTACATCTGCCTCCACTGGAGAACAGTTTGAGATTACCGTATATACTTGAGTATAAGCCGAGGCCCCTAATTTTACCACAAAAACCTGGGAAAACCTATTGACTTGAGTATAAGCCGTGGGTGGGAAATGCATTGGTCACAACCTCCCCCATTATATAGCCTGCCGGACACTGCCCCATAGTATATAGCCAGCACCTGCCCCCCAGCATATAGCCTGCCAGCCCCCTGCCCCAGTATATAGCCAGCCCCCTGCCCCAGTATATAGCCAGTCCCGGGGGAAGCCGGATAGGTGAGTTTTCATATATTTATTTTACTCGAGTATAAGCCAACTTTTTTTGTGCTAAACACTAGGCTTATACTCAAGTATATATGGTAATTCCTTTCTGAACTGCTCTTCAGAGTACATTCTATACCTACTGCAGTGCCCCTGCACATTACAGTATATAGGGAGAACAACCCAGACCCTCAGGGAAAGGATGAACACGCATCGAAATAAAGTAAAAACTAGTTTCCAACTCCATAGCGTGTCTAGGCACTGCATGTCACATCACAAACATAATTTAAATGACCTCACACTAATTCCAATAGAACAGATTCCCAAAGATCATCCAGATAGATACAGTCAACTTACTAAAAGAGAGAACTATTGGATTTTTAAGATGAATACCATGTGCCCCTATGGACCTCAATATAACACTAGAAAAAGTCTAATTAACACTTTGTACTTCATACCACATGTTCATATACAGTTAATTGTTTATCATCTCTGATGACCATACAGTTATAGCCTTTTTCAAATTCCACTTACTATCCTCTGTAAATGGAGAGCATTCATCCCATCTATGTCATGATACGTCCATTGTCCGTAGTAACTGAACAGTACCTATTAGATCCTATACTATCACTATCCAATACTTTTTCATTCTCATCTATTTTTCTTTTTTTTTCTTTCAGTACACTTTATTAGCTCACCATCCATTATCACCATACACATAGGGATCTCACCATTCCTTGCAGATCCTCAGCTCTCACGTCATCTGAGTGATATCATGCGCACACTTCCATTGTGATCTGGCACATTGTGATCCAGCCCTCCTGCCATCGTCATCCCCTATCTCCTCCCACACACAGCGCAGACGCGGGTCAGAAACCCTCCCATGCATGCGCCAGCTTTCCTATATTAGAGCCGGCAGCGGGAGATGTGAGCATACAGCGCTCCCGACTGTCCAGGCTTTACTCGAGTAAGTCACATCGTCCTTTCTTTTTAAATCCATTTAGACTAAAAATCCTCACTGTCCCATCACTCCCCTATCTATGTATACCTCCGTCTCCTATGTTATCCATTCAAATAGGATCGCCACATCTTTAACCCCTACATTCTCAGGGTAAGTCCGTGCTACCTCTTGCATGGCTTATTGGGCCACTCTATGCCGTATTTTTCTGACTATAAGACGCACCTAGGTTTTAGAGGAGGAAAAATAAGAAAAAAATTTTTTTCCCCCAAATAGTATGCTAAAATATTTAATAAAGTAACAGTAAAGTAACTGGGTGGTGCAGTGCAGCCATGTTCCTCTTTGGATAGAATTATGCTGGCATGTAGTCAGGAGGTCTCAAGAGTTACCAGGGCTGTATAGGTATGAGTATATGTGACAAATGGTCACAAGAGCTTACAATCTATGAGGGGGAGGGGGGCAGAGGAGGTGACAGTGCTTGTACAATGGTCACAAGAGCTTACAATCTATGAAGAATAGAGGACACAGGAGGTGACAGTGCTTGTACAATGGTCACAGGAGCTTACAATCTATGAGGAAGAGGACACAGGAGATGTGAGTGCTTGTATGATGGCCACAAGAGCTTACAATCTATGAGTAGGATAAGGGGGCAGAAGAGGTGACAGTGCTTGTACGATGGTCACAAGAGCTTACAATCTATGAGGAGGATGAGGGGACACAGGAGGTGACAGTCCTTGTACAATAGTCACAAGAGCTTACAATTTATGGGGAGGGGACACAGGAGGTGACAATCCTTGTACAATGGCCACAAGAGCTTACAATCTATGAGGAGGAGGAGGACACCGGGTGACAATGCTTGTACAATGGTCACAAGAGCTTACAATCTATGAGGCCTTATAGGCCGAAAAATACGTTACTATACATACTATGTCAACTACTTTATGAAATGTATTAAGACAATATTTTTATATATTTTATTGATCTCCATTTTATCGATCTCCATACCTATTTTTGTAATTGAACATTTAGTTTTATCATGTACATTTTATTGTGGACATTTTATTATGTATAGTATTGTCTTTTCTACGACCCATGACCAATCACCTATATTCTGTTTGTTCATTAGAATTCTGTTTAAAATTGTATGGGCCTGAAGAAGGGACCATTACACCCCCGAAACGCGTCATCCCTGTATGAAATAAAGTACTTCTATTTGTTGACACATCCTGTTTTTTTTCACCCAGTACCATTGATCATATTTTCAGGGAAACTGTAATGAATAATGCATGTGGCTTCTCTAATCTTCAAATTTAAATAAAAAATTTCAACTTCGAATTCATTGTGTCTCTCTGTGGCCTACCATTGTCCGCCTCCACGCTCTAACATTGTGCCACACTGTGGCCTACCATGTTGCTGCCAGCTCCAGAATTTCTCATTGTACCACGCTGTGGCCTACAATGTTGCTGCCACCTCCATAATTTGTCCATGTGACACTCTGCAGCCTACTCATGCTGCTGCCAACTGACCGCTGTCTCCCTCTGTGATTTCCATAATGCCGTTTTCAACCTCCACCACTCAATGACGGCAGCTGTCATGTGCGTGTCATACTAAAACACAGCATTGTTTGAATACCAAACCACACTCCCTATGCAGTGTTGTAGAGCATGGCACAACATTCTGCAACACCCTATAGGCTCTCTGCAGACAGGAAATACCTGGTTTAACGCGATTCGCCATGATTCGATTCGGGCCGAATCAAATTTTTCCGAAAAATTTGGCGAAGCGGCTCGAAATTAATTTCAACAAATTCACCCATGTCTAACCGGGACCATTACCGTCCTGATATTTAGACAGTCCCAGAATATTTCAAATTACATGATCTATCCTCTAGAGCCTCACAAATCCTTACTTTCTGATTTTATTTTATCCATTTCTTACAGATTTCTGTATTGTTTTTGCAAGTTTACAGATTTTATCTTCCAATCCTTTTTTTCTTTCTGTTGTTTTTTCAACAGAAGTATTTCTTCTGTTGTAAAATATCTCATTTGTTTCTGCTTCTTCTCCCAACTCTACTCAGAGTCCTCTAGAAGAGCATACAGGCAATCCCAACTTGCTACGACTTGTAAATGACCTGTATTTATGATTGTGGATTTCACTAACCTGCTGGTAATTTGCGCTGATGATATTCAAATTACAATCTGTAGATACTAGCAGCGATCTCACCATTTCATGAGCTTCTCATTAATACAGCTTCTCGTTACTCATAGCAGCATGTTGTCTTTAGTCCTGCAAGCCACTACTATGTCAGATCATGGGTAGCCAAGTACACTTTTGCTGATGAGATCATACAAGCATGCTTGGAAAATATTGATCTTCGACAGTCTCACTGCTCTTATAGTAAAGAATCCCCTGTCCTGGCCACAGGCCTAGGTAAAAAAAAAGATCCTTTTTATACACTGGTGAACAAAACTGTACACAATATTCCATTTTTACTAAGGGCCGTGTGACAGTTTTCTGTCTTACTTTGCGCAATCTTTTAGGTCCAAACTGCTTGCACAGGAATTTAAGAAGTGTCCGAGACACATTTCTAGCACATGCCACACAATTGTGGCACACCCTACACTATTCTTAATGCAACACAACTTTTTGCACTGACATGGGCATTCTAGTGCTCAATTGGACCGTGCACCAGATTTATCATGCAAAGTCAGACAGAATTGTGTTGCACGTCCTATGTTTATAGCGCACCAAAAAAATTGGTGCATTCTGTTAGAGCAGTGCAGAGGGCGCCAGATTCATGACAATTCATGAAGAATCACAATTCATAAATCTAGCGCTTTCTGCACTTTACACAGACAAACTGCACATAGTTTACACTGTTTTTAGTAAATGTGGGCCAATAGTCCATGTTTGGTCTGACCAGTGATTTGTATGTGTAAAATTATGTCCTTATCATGAGAAATTATTCCTCACTTGATCCATTCCATTCAATTTGCTTTAGCAGCAGCTGCCTGGCACTGGTCACTCAAATTATGCATATTTGCACCCACCATGACAACTAACAGACCCCATGCATTAAAAAAACTTTGTGTCTATAAGTGGAGACTTTTACTATAAAGCAAAATACACTCCTATATGCTGTCACAATCGCACTCCGGCCTCCACGGCACGTCTCAGGGGAGGATAGTTATGTCAAATCCAGCCCCCAGGCTCAGGACGGAGCGGCGTTTTAACACACATGCGCCCCCATCATCTTAGGTGAGGCAGGAGTCTGGCGACCTTCTCCTTAGCCAACAGATTTGGGGCTAAGGTTTAGCAAACCTACAGGGGAGGCCGGTGACATGTGGCGCTTTTGTTGAATTTTTTTCATTGCGTTCTTGCATTCTTTAAAAACTCATCATATTTGCATATTGGCTTTTTCAATGAGTATTTGGTTAAGGTTTCTTAACTTGGCGTTTCTATCCCCTGCGTTTTTTGTCTGCGTTTTTAAGGTGTGTTTTCATTGCGTTTTTCAAAGTGGTTGCGTTTTTGAAAACGCATGCATTTGTTGTCTGCGTTTAGAAACGCATGTGATTACATGCAAACAGCATGAAGATCACTGTGTTTTTACAAATTTCACGGGACACAGCTGAATGTGATTTACACACATCAAGCATTGCGTTTTTAAAAACGCAAAGGCAAGCAAACATTTGTAAAATGCATATGTGAAAACGCATGCATTTTCAAATCATTCGAAATCACAGCAGAAACGCAACAAAAATGCCATGTGTGTCACCGGCCTAAGGAGTTTTAGAGCAACAGGTGATACGAATATTCCCATTACTGGTCTCCACACTGAGAATGATAGACATCTGGATACTCCAATAAGGAGATAGGACTTAACCAATGGGGTTTTGTATTGGCTGTCAGGGGGTTTCCCAACCTGGTTTGAATACACAGCACTGTTTGTTCCCCTCACAAAAGTCAACCAGATGAAGCGCCTTGAGTGTGAAGTGGCTGTCGGTTGCTTACAACTATGTGATGTTCTGTTTTGTTTTCCTACCCTCTTTGTATACATCCAACAATGTGAATATTATTTCAATAAAAAGGATTTTATAAGAAGATCTATGGTGAGTGCCATTCAACTACTTTTTTCTGCTACTTTGTATGGACATTGCTGCAGGATTTATCAAAGTATCTGATGCTGTATGATAAATATGGTGGAGTTTAAGACTGTCTAGTTGTAGTTAGTACTGTGTTCACACAGGCATAACACTGTGTGCCATCTGCCCATACCAAAACATAGTGACTAGCTATCATAGTGTATCATAGTTTATACGGTTGATAAAAGACACATTTACATTAAGTTCAACCAAGGAAGGGTAGGGATTGGATGAGGAAGGGATTTAGGGGAAACAATTCTATATAACATAACCGTCAATTTTATTTAGGTGTAAAAAGGCATCTAGACCCTTCTTGAAGCTCTCTGCTGTCCCTGCTGTGACCAGTGCCTGAGGCAGGCTATTCCACAGATTGACAGTTCTCATAGTAAAAAAGCCCTGTCGCCTCTGGTGATTAAACATTGATTTCTCCAGACGGAGACAGTGCCCCCTTTTCTTTTGATTTGATTTAATCTGAAACAACTTACCACCATATTTTTTGTATGGACCATTCATATATTTATATAAATTAATCATGTCCCCTCGTAGTCGTCTCTTTTCCAGACTAAATAAATCTAGTTGTTTTAATCTTTCCTCATAACTGAGAACCTCCATACCCCTTATCAGTTTTGTGGTTCTACATTGAAACATTGACACTACATTGGACAGCATATTCTAGGTGAGGCAGAACCAATGCCTTGTACAGTAGTAATATTACATCCCTATCTCGAGAGTTCATACCACTTTTGATACATGACAAGATTTTTCTGGCTTTAGAGGCAGCCGATTAACATTGCATGCTGTTATTCAATTTATGATCTACTAGTACCCCCAGGTCCTTCTCAAGAAAGGCTCAGAAGCAGAACCTATGTGATTGCTGCAGGATTTCGGCTGTGTACGACAGTGGGGCCACCGTAACACTAGCTGTGTTTGCGATACTCGCAATCCCGGTTGATTTACCCTATAGATGTTGTGGTCATGGTAACTGCAGGGTCTATAGGGCATTACTAGGTACTCACCCAGAAGATCTCAGGCAAGTTGGGTGCCAATCGCTTCCATGGCACCCCTAGGGACCTATGAAGGCTGCCTCCAGTAGATGCCACAGTGTGTCTGTCAGCCTATGCAGAATGCTGGCTAATGTAATATGCTGCAGTATATTACACTGAAATTGTCAAATGATCACTTGTTCAACTTCCACAGTGGGTCAAAGTAAAACAGGTAAAAAAAAAAAAAGTTTTTTTTTAAAAAAGTGCAAATAAAATAGAAACTAAAAAAAAATAAATGATGATGCCTCATCATCAAAAACACTACATGTTGCTCATCACCACATCAGTAACAACCTGTACAATAAAATAAAATTGTTACTTAACACCGTTAAATAAAAAGTAAAAAAAAATCATTAAATAAGGATAAAACGATAAAAAGTAACATTTTCCCAGACATGATACCAAAAAAAATGAATCTTGTCCCCCAAAAAAATAAACCCGAAAACAGGTCTGTAAACAAAAAATAAAAATGTTATGCAGAATAACAAAGATATAATTTTCTCTAGCAGTCCAATTGATGGTTAAAAATGCAGCTTTATTAGAGTTGTGGTAAACCTGCACAAAAAGGAAAAAAGACAGATTTACACTTTTGGAGCCATACCATGCACAATAATTCTTATGCTGCTGTGCACACCTGTGATTGTGTCATGTGGCAACATGATGGTTCTTATCCTAATGGTTTCTGTTAACATTTTGTTTCCAGTACACTCAGAAAGTGAGTGTATATACTTTTTTGTATGATAAGTATATAATTTGTGTATACGGTGAACACTCAAAAAAAGTAAAAATTCAATGAGACAATTGATGTTTTTTCTACAACCCTCCCCCACAAAAAAGTTAATAATTTTTTATCAATAGGACATAGCCACCCCAAAATGGTGTCTCTGAAAATTCATGTAATCCCCCAAAATATAAACCCTCAAATGGCCACATTAACAGAAAAACAAATATTTTGTAGCTGCCAAAATTGCTCCCACTAAATTCTATAGGGCAAAACTGGCTATTGCATGAACCTCCCTTCCCTTCTGCACCTCGCTGTGTGCGTTTTTGTGTGTTAACAATCTTCCTAAAAGCTATTTCTTGAGGAAAATTTCTTGAGATTTAAAAAATGGAGTGATACATATGGGGTTTCTAATATCATATATTTAAAATCTTATTGAAAAAAATGATGATCCCCAAAGAAGTCAATTCTGAAATATCCTTGAAAATGCAGAACACCAATGTTCAGTTTGTACGTTGTGTTACATCAAAATAAATTATCCAGACATTTTGAGAATTATGAAAACATGCACGAGACATATGGGAAATGTTAGTTAGCAATTTTTTTTTTAATAAATGCATGCAAAACTTCTCATAATAGTTTTGATAAGTTAAAGTTTAAAAGTTATAACCATATAAAGTGACAGATTGCAAAGAATAGGAGTAAGCCTTAACCCCTTAGTTACTACCCATACAGATTTTTCCCTCGGTCACTAAAGGTCCTTAGGCTAGGCCGTCAGGTAAGAGCAGTGACCAAGCTGTCTTATGACATGAGATGATGGAATGAGTGCCGATCCAGCCTGTGCGACAATGCTGTGGCCGCACGATCTACATACTTGGTGAGGGAGATGGGTTCCCTCTTCTCCCGCCACCCCACAATGCAATCAATGGTTCTTTGCCGGGGAGCCAGCCGGAACGAGAGGTCTACCTGTTAGCCTATGCGTAGGCTGACATTACGAATGCACTGCAATACATGGTTATTGCAATACATTATTATGAACTAGTGATTACATGATCACTAGTTTATATGCTAGTATTGTAAAAATAAAAAAGTTACCCCCCCCCCCCTCTTCATAGGGATGCTTACTGTACAGCCGAGCACACAGGAAAAAACAGGATATGTTCTAACATTTCCCTGTGTACGGAGCGGTGCATGTGCGGCACTCTATTGTTCTGTGCGCCTATTGCTATCTGTG
This sequence comes from Engystomops pustulosus, assembly GCF_040894005.1. Classification (NCBI taxonomy): domain Eukaryota; kingdom Metazoa; phylum Chordata; class Amphibia; order Anura; family Leptodactylidae; genus Engystomops; species Engystomops pustulosus. The sequence goes on along the minus strand of NC_092419.1, from coordinate 75,147,786 downwards.
GGGAAGTGTATACGGCCGCAACACCTGTCATCAGGTCTGTGTCACTTGTGTGACACTATTTAAAAATAATAAATGTGTACTTACCTCCTGCAGTGCCGGCGATGTCCCGCGCCACGGTCCATTTGAGGCATAGAAGCCACGCACAGGGAGCTTCCTGCCGGCCATGCGGCCAGCAGGAAGCTCCCTGTGCACCCTTGTAAACAAACCGGCGCACAGATGAGACGGACCACGGCACGGGACATCAGCAGCGCCGGACGAGGTAAGTACATGTTTATTATTTTTAAATAGCCCAGCCCGGCCCTAAGTAAATTAGGGCCCCTTTAAAGTTACATAAAATTAGCTGTACATAAAAATTACTTTTTAGTATTATTTTAAGGGTAGATAGCTTTGGTTCTGTTAAGCATTCATAAAGGAACCACATATTATATTAAAGATGATATTCTTCCGTTTAAAATTACACAAAAAATGGGAGAAATGTATCAAGCAGCCTAACAGTAAGAATGCGCTTAGTTGCTCATGGCAACCAATTACAGTTTAGCTTTCATTCTACCAGTGCTCATGAATAGCTGTAAAAGCTGTAATTGGTTGCCATGGGCAACTAAGCACATTCTATCTCTTAGGCAGCTTGATAAATCTCTGTGTTCCAGGATTCCAGGGTTCAGGAGATAGAGCCGTTTGACGTGGGTCACTGTCATCACGTTTATAGATGTCCTTTCCGTTGGGCATGTGAAAATGGGACATATATAGCTGTACCACTTGTTGTGCATTTGAAATGGGAACAGGGATGAATTTTTAGATATGTCATACAGTACGAAAACGGAAAAAAACTATTCTTCTTTGTCACAGGATACAGTTAACATTTAATGACTTAAAATAATCATCAACAAATATTTACCCATTCCTTGTATGAAGACCCGAAATTGCGATCAGTAGTTAATACAGGAATTAGATTTTTGGCTAAAATAGCTACACTGGGCTCACTCCTTTTCTTGTAGAGCCAATTCTAACAGAACACAAGTATGGTTGCAATACCTTGGTTTTGCTAAATGTTTTCATAACCTCTCTAAAGTTATGCTTATTTTTTTGACACAGGTCCCATTTGTGACAGAAAAGACTTGTAACATAAAATATTACCTACATTTCAACATGTCACAAGCTGACGAATTGCATGTTGTATACCTTACGATACATAGGTTATACATCATGTCCCCTCAAGGTCAGGATCAGGAGGCATAAATATATATATATGACTACTAATTCTGTAAATGTGTCTACCCTTACTTGCCATTTTATTGATGTCCAGGACATCCAGGGAGATGCCACCATTTTAGTCTGGACTGGGACTGCAGAAAGTAAGAGGAGGGGATGGTATTACTATAACATGCAATGCTTCTGGATTTTCTTGATGAGCACCAGTCAACCTAGTTGTATGAATTTAAGACCGGACCTCATCTTGAGTTACTAAACACTGCCTGCATAACATAGTATCAATACGGCGATTAGAGATGGGCGAATCGATTCTAACGAAGTGGAATTAGATACGAATTTCACAAAAGACTCGATTTGTCACAAAGCCGAAGTTTACATTGATTTTCGGGAACAAAGTTTTTTTTTCCCCCCCTCTTTTTTCAGCTAAATGGGCGTGAGCACAACGTGTTACATGGGGCAGAGAACTCTGGGAAGGAGAAAGGCACACCCCCAATGACATCTGCAGGCCTGTAAGCCAATCAGCGACCGGCAGTCTGATGTAATGTCACACAGGCTCACAGCCCTATAAAACTGTCTGCCATTTGCAATCCTGGCATTTTACACTGCATGTGCTGTCTGTAGCATCTAGCTGCTGCTACTGTACTGTGTAGTAGCGATTCTTGCTCCAATCCCTGGATGTTCTTTAAGGGGGATCTGTATACCCCAAATAGCAGTTCTATTTAGTGACAAAATCGAAAAACAAGTAATCTGTTTCACATTCATCTGCAGTAGTGATTTGTGGACCTCTCACTGGGTGTCAGTTGTGGGGTATCTGTATAACGCAAATTGCCATACCTTTTTGTGGCTATAGTTTACAGCCAGATTTACGTGTCAAATCCACGTAGTTTATAAACCAATATGTCAGACAGAAAGGTGGCAGGTGCAGCAGGCAGAGGTGGCAGCACAGTAAGGGGACGTCGCATGCAGGGGTGACCCTGTGAGGCCAGAACTGCCGTTGTCTTCTAGCCGCATATGTTGATCAACAACCCAAAGGTTGTTGAATAGTTGAATGGTCATCCAATTCCTCAAATATATATCTGACAACCCCAGCCAAGAGTCCATGGGTTCCTCAGATACAACAATTAGTTGCCATGGCCCAGGAGCAGGTCAGAGGCCCTCACCTGTCCTCAACCAGCCTCTGTCCTATTCCTTTCTCGCAGCCAGAGAGCTACTAGGTGGTCTTGGCTCAGCGCCACTATTCAGCAAGGTCGAAGTGTTTGAGGACAGTCAATAGCTGCTTGGCAGTGAAGAGCTGGGGCAGACTTCCGCTGCTTCCTGCAGTAGACAGGCTGTGCATACAGACACCAGTGAGGAGAGTAGCAGTGACCGGGAAACGCAAATTGACGATGATGTAGCTGATCGCACTTGGGAGTTGAGTGTAGCAGGGGATTCCTCATCGTCAGGCGAAGAGTGTGTCAGCTTGCGCGTCAGGCAGTGGAGCAGGCAGCAAGTACTGTGGCCGTGAGTCAGCAGGGTGGCAGCAGTGTGAGGACGGGAGCCAAACGTCCGCAGGGTGCAAATCCCGATTTGCAGGTCCAAGTAAGCAGTGGCTCAGCGAGGCAGTGGCAGTAGTAGTCGCTCAGTGCAGAGTGTTGGCAGTAAAATTACCACCTCGGCGGTGTGGCAGTTTTTTTGAAAAGACACCAGAGGAGCCGAGCGTGGGTAAAAGTCGTATCTGCGGGCAGAAAGTGAAGCGTGGCCAGGGAGCTAACATTGGCACCACGGCCCTACACCAACACATGCAGCGTCACAATCCAATGGCCTGGGAGAAACCGATGTGGTCCATCCTGCACGCGCAGCAACAGCAGTAGCACCTAGTGGCACACATGCTGTTTCAGCAAGTCAAGGCTCCAGCACCTCTTCCAAAGGGAACTGTTTGTCTTTGACATCAACTCCCGGTCCAGATGCTCCTGCTCCTCGCTGCGCATGGCGCCAGCAGTCGTTGAGTGTGGCGATTACAAAGAGACAACTCTATGCGGCCAGCCATCCTTTGGTGTAAAAGCTGTCCATGCTCTTGTTGAAGTTGTTAGTACTGCAGTCTCTCCCTTTCCAAGTCGTGGACTCCGCACCCTTCAGAGAACTAATGGCTTGTGCCGAACCGAGGTGGAGAGTTCCAAGACGCGATTTCTTTTCCAAAAACGCAGTGCCAGCCCTTCACCAATTTGTACAAAGGTGGGTCAATCCTTGAGCTTATCAGTTTTTTCCAAGGTGCACGGCAGCGTGGACGTGTGGAGCTGTAACTACGGTCAGGGCCAGTACATGTCCTTTACAGCCCACTGGGTGAATGTGCTTCCCGCCCAGCCACAACAACAACTTCCACAAGAGACAGCGCTTTCTCCTCCACGTTGTCAAACTGCTGTTCCTGCGCTCCTTCTCCACCACCACCTCAGCCTCCATAAGTGCTGCTCCATGTTACCACATGTGCAGGACACAACGGTGTCGCGCAGTTCTACACCTGTTTTGCCTGGACGAACGAAGTCACAAAGGGGAGGAACTGCTTTGCGTCATGCAACAAGAAATCAATGTGTGGCTTTCTCCGTGACAAATAAATATCGGAACCATGGTGACAGACAGAGACAGAGGAACATGGTGTCCACACTGCACCGAGAAGGGATGGTACATGCGCTCTGCATGGCGCACATGTTAAATCTGGTTGTCAACAAGTTTCTGAAGTCCTCCACCCACCTGCAAGACATTCTAAAAATGGCCAGGAGACTGTGCACGCACTTCAGCCATTCTTACAAAGCCAAGCACACCCTCCTCGAGTTGCAGCTTCAGAACAGCCTACCCCAACATAGTCTGATATGCGATGTTTCCACCCTTTGCAATTCCTGCCTCCATACGTTAGACCGCCTGTAGGAACAGAGAAAAGTCATTAATGATTTTATGATGATGCAAGCGGACCGGAGTACTCCCCTGTGTAACTTTGTCAGCCACTGGCAGCTCATGCGTGACACCTGCCTTCGAAGAGGCCACGTTATTTGTCAGTCACCAGGACTGCGGGATGAATAACGTCCTGGAACTCATGCTGCAAAATCTGTCTGGTCAGGGCACTGGAGAAGTGGAGACTACATCTCCTGGCCACATGAGTCCGGTGGGGGCTGAACTGGAGGAGGAGGAGGACATTGAAGCACAAGCAGAGTCTGGTGCAATTTGTGGTTTTTCTACTCAGGTGACAGGAGAGGAGGAGCAGGAGCATCCGGAGGAGGTAGAAGATGAGGCAGAAGACCCAGAAGCACCGTGGCACTATACAGGCCCGCAGCATGCTGCTTTGCCTAACTAGTGACAGCTGAATAGTCAACATCCGCCATAGAGATGACTTTTGCCTCTCCACCCTCTTGGACCCTCACTACCGGTCAAAAATGGGTGACTTTTTCATTGCTGCTGAGAGGGAGGAACAACTGGCATGCTATAGAAAAATACTACACACACAGTTGGCCGCTGCCTATGTGCGCCATTGTCCATCCTCTGTCACGTCTGACCGGGGGATTCTTGGCAGTCGCTCACGTAGTACTACCACGGCTGCTGTGGGGAGCTAGGGGGTAGGAGCAGTAGCAGCTCCATCAGCAGCAGCTTAAGTCTGGATTACTTAATGAGCAATTTCCTTTACCTGCCTATTGAGGAGAGTAACCGCCACCAGCAGCAGCAGGACATGAAGCAGACCCTGCACCAGCTGGCGGTGGCCTACTTAGACAGCACTTTACCACCTCAGGTAGAGGATCCCTTGGACTACTGGGCAGCCAAACTTGATGTGTGGGCGCAACTTGCGAAGTTTGCAGTAGAGAAGCTGTCCTGCCAGCCAGTAGTGTGGCATCAGGGCGGGTGTTCAGTGCGGTGGAGAGACTGACCTTTGTCAAGATGAATCAGGGTTGGATTGGCCAGGATTTTAACTCACCAATGCCTAATGCATCAGATTAGATCAGCTATGACGCCTCCTTCAAATGTTGAGAAATGAGTCTGGGTTCTAACTACCTGCCTCAGCCACTATTCTGATGCTGCCACCCGCCTGATACCACACATCTGCTGCCAGTTGCTCCATCTGCCTCCTACCATCTTTACCAGGGACTGGAATTGTCTGCCACCTCTACACTATATCATTGTGCCACCCAGCAGGCTCCTTCTGCTGATGCCACCTTCACACTATATCATTGTGCCACTCTGTGGGGTCCTGCTGCTGCTGCTGCCACTGACGCCACCTCCACACTATATCATTATGCTGCTCTGCGGGCTCCTGCTGCTGCTACTGATGCCACCTCCACGCTATATCATTGTGCCACCCTGCGGGCTCCTGCTGCTGATGCCACCTTCACACAATATCTTTGTGCCACTCTTTGGGTTCCTGCTACTGCTGCTGCTACTGACGCCACCTCTACACTATATCATTGTGCCACTCTGTGGGCTCCTGCTGCTGCCACCTTCACACTATATCATTGTGCCACTCTGTGGGCTCCTGCTGCTGCTACTATTGACGCCACCTCCACACAATATCATTGTGCCACCCTGCGGGCTGCTGCTACTGATGCCGCCTCCACACTATATCATTGTACCATCCTGCGGGCTCCTGCTGCTGCTGATGCCACCTTCACACTATACAATTGTGCCTCCCTGCGGGCTCCTGCTGCTACTGATGCCACCTCCACACTATATCATTGTGCCAGCCTACGGGCTACTGCTACTGATGCCACCTTCACACTATATAATTGTGCCACTCTGCGGGCTCCTGCTGCTGCTGCCACCTTCAAACTATATAATTGTGCCACCCTGCGGGCTCCTGCTGCTACTGATGCCACCTCCACACTATATCATTGTGCCACTTTGTGGCCTCCTGTTGCTGCTGCTGATGCCATCTGCACACTATATCATTGTGCCACCCTCCGGACTCCTGCTGATACTGATGCCACATCCACACTTTATCATTGTGCCACTCTGTGGCTTTCCATGTTGCAGCCACCATGTTGCTGCCACCTGTGGGCTCCTGCTTCTGCTGCTGCCACCTCCACACTCTTATCATTGTGCCACTTTGTGGCCTACCATGCTTCCGCCACCTCCATAGTTTGTCATTGTGCCACTCTGCAGCCTACTGATACTGCTGCCAACTGACCGCTATCTCCCTGGAACACCCTGTGATTTCCATAATAGTGTTTTCACCCTCCACCACTCTTTGACGTTGCCACTTTTTGATTTTCCCCTTCATTTCATCTGTCAGAAGGATGAAAAGCTTCAGGATTAATAGCCAAAAGCAGGAGTGGATACAGAACACAGAGGACATGCATATATCCCATTTACTGCTCATCTCTATTCTGGATCAACTCCTGTTTGTTTTCGGCTTTAGCAATACTAATGGATTATTGACCGATTAAAAGAGGACACTAACAGGTGAAAAGAAGGACAAAATGATCAGTGACGTCAATGCAGAATTACTGCCGACACCCTCTGCACTCTTTTGGGGTTTTTCTACGTGTATCCGCGTTTAACAGAACAGGTTCTGTCGTAATCTATGGAATCATCTGATGTCAGTGTAAAAAGAGTGCACTCTTTGATGTTATAGTGGGATCTTGGCGCTCACCTCGGTCCTTTTGAGTTGGCACAGGTGTTACCTTGTCAGGCTGCGTTCCCGCTTTGCTTATTTGGTGAAGTTGGCCTATGTAAGTGCACATGGAAGTGAAGAGTGAAGCAATTCTAAGAGCCGCGGCTGTCATGTGCGTGTCATACTAAAACACAGCATTGTTTGAAGACCAAACCACGCTCCCTATGCATATTTAAGCATGGCACAACGTTCTACAGGCTCTCTGCAGCCAGGAAATACCTGTTTTTTAACGTGATTCATCATGATTAGATTCGGGTCGAATCAAATTTTTTCAAAAAATTCGGCGAATCGGGACGAATCGAATTTTAACAAATTTGCCCATCTCTAATGGTGATGCATGACATTATACCTGTGTTCACACTACAAAGTAACATAATATCAGTAAGATGATGTTTTGCAGAATGTATACACATGCATTGTACCAGAATGGTAAATGTTTTTTTGTCATGTTATGCTCATATTTATTACGTAGTTTCTATCACTAGATATTAACCGGTTAAGGACCGTGCCCTTTCCCGTTTTTTCATTTCCATTTTTCACTCCCCACCTTCAAAAATCTATAACTTTTTTATTTTTACACGTAAAAAGCTATGTGACGGCTCGTTTTTTGCGTAACAAATTGCACTTCATAGTGATGGTATTAAATATTCCATGCCATGTACTGGGAAGCGGGAAAAAAATTCCAAATGCAGTGAAAATGGTGAAAAAAACGCATTTGTGTCGTATTCTTGTGGGCTTGGATATTACGGCTTTCACTTCACACCACAAATGATGCATCTAATTTATTCTTTGGGTCAGTACGATTACAGGGATACCAAATTTGTATAGGTTTTATAATGTTTTCATACATTTACAAAAATTAAAACCTCATGAACAAAATTTTTTTTTTATTTTGCCGTCTTCTTGTGCTTATAACTTTTTCATACTTTGGTGTATGGAGTTGAGGGTGGTGTCATCTTTTGCAACTTTTGATGATGTTTTCAATGATATTATTTTTAGGACTGTACGACCTTTTGATCACTTTTTATAGAATTTTTTATTTTTTTTTAAATGGCAAAAAAAGTGCCAGTTTTGACTTTGGACGCGATTTTCCGTTACGGGGTTAAACGCAGTGAAAAACCGTTATTATATTTTGATAGATCAGGCATTTTCGGACGCCGCGATACCTAATGTGTTTATGATTTTTACTGTTTATTTATATTTATATCAGTTCTAGGGAAAGGGGGGTGATTTGAATTTTTAGGTTTTTTTATTATAATTTTTTTTTTCTAACTTTTTTTTAACTTTTATTTTTACTATTTTTCAGACTCCCTAGGGTACTTTAACCCTAGGTTGTCTGATCGATCCTACCATATACTGCCATACTACAGTATGGCAGTATATGGGGATTTTACTCCTCATACATTACAATGTGCTGATAGCACATTGTAATGAATGGGTTAACCCGAAGTAGCTTCGGGTCTTCGTGAGACCCGAAGCTACCATGGCAACGGATCGCCGCTCCCCGATGACGTCACGGGGAGCGGCGATCCTCGGAAAGATGGCAGCGCCCACGCGCCGCCGTCTGTTTGAAGCCGCCGGCAAAGTGTTCTGCAAGAAAACACCCGCGATCGGTGCCGGCACCGATCGCGGGTGTTACCGGTAAGCCTTTGCTGCAATACGCAGCAGAGACTTACCGGCTATGGAGAGGGCTCGGCCCGCGGTCGCGAACCGGCTAATTATTAAATGTATTCCCTCCTCTCATCCTGTGTCATTGAATCGGGTCATGTTATATCTAAAATAGGTGAAGATTTCTCATATGTTTAAATGATGAGTAAGAGGTAGAGCCGAAAAAAGAATATTTTTTTTTTTTTTGGTATTCATGTTTTTACTCTTGGTGAATATGATGCAAAAAAGATGAAATTAAACGGAAATCCAAGTCTTGGAGTGCTGGAGCTGTGGTTGACTGCCCACGACTTGGGTTTACCATGCACCACCTGAGCTTCCCAACAGACCCATAAAGCAGTAGGTGCTTGGACATTGGGATTTGTAAATTTACCCCATTGTATACAATAAATGTTGAGGTTTTGACCTGTTCCTTGTGTTTGACCACACCTGGTTTGGTCTCACAATAACAGAAGAAAAGATGTGGAGTGTTTCTTATAATTTCTATTATCCTCTCTTTTTTTTCTTCTTTCTCAGATGCATATCCCAGTACTGAAGTAGTTTATGCATGGACCAATGGTTCTGATAAATCGGTTGCAGTTGCCCCAGATGGTTCTAGACTCAATCAATACGACCTATTAGGCTTAGTAGTAGGAACTGAAACAATCCGTTCAAGCACAGGTATGTCATATAACACAGGTATGGTATTTTTATTTAAGGAAACAAATGGCTTAATAGGATAGTAGCGGTAAAGAACAAAAACGATACTTTTTAACTTTTCTTTAAATAATTGTAGTAAAATATACAGTTGCTAAGATGTTTTTGAAGGGTTACTGACTGCCTGCAGATTCATAGATGCTGTGCATATTCCAAAGTCATATGTTTTTACATTTGCTTTTTACTCCATTACAAAAGAGATAACTTTTTTTATTTTTCATTAACAGTGATTTATGTGAGCTTGTTATCTGCAGGACAAATTGTACTTTTTGTGACGCCATTAAATATTTTATGCAATGTACTGGAAAGCTGGAGAAAAATTCTCAAATGGTGAAACGTTCCAAGTGACACTTCTCCTTTATACTTTTAGTTGGTACGATCACAGGGATTTCCTGAATCAAAAAAGAGAAAAATAGCAATACAAGTGCTTAGAATAAAAAAAAAAATTGTTTATTGAATATAGATTAACCCTCTGTTATTAAGGGTTTTATTCTGCTCTCCAAATGACACTTGCTTTTCATTCTTTGAGTCGGAATGATCACAGGGATAACAAATTTATATAGGTTTTTTTAGCAAGAAGAAATCTTGCTAAAAAGTGCCTGCCTCTTATAGACCAAAGGTCAGGAGGATCCAGCACTGCCAGACCCTCCTGACCACTGTAATGAAGATCGGGTGATGCCCTGACCTGGCACTTCATCCAATCTCCCAGAGAGGAGCCTCTGTAGTGCTCTCTCCTCTACTGAGTGTCCTGCAGGACCTGTGGTGATGTCAGAATCATGTGACTGATCACATGCTTCTTACATCACCACAGGTCTGATACTGCACTGCTGCGCCGGGACAGGGTAAGAAGAAGGGGGGAAGGGGAGAAGGGGACCAGCCAGTTTGTTCCTGGCTGTGTATGTAGTAATATGTGTAGTACTTCCCAGTGTGTTCCTTATATGTGTATAGCAGTTCTGTGTATGTATTCATGTGTGTAGTACTCCCCAGTTCCTTATATGTGTATAGTAGAGCTGTATGTTTATTTATGTGTACAGTAGCGCCCGGTCAGTGTGTGTGTGTATAGTAGTGCACAATGTATGCAGCAGGGGTGAGTGTTCCTATTTCTGTTTGTGTGTGTGTATAGCAGAGCTGTGTGTGTAAATGTATGGATGAAGCAGAGCGGTGTTTCTAAATATATGGATGTAGCAGAGCTGTGTGAGCTGTGTTTTAGTGCGACCAACAGGGAAATTTTAATTGGTTTAAAATATATTTTTCCTTTTTTGGAAGCGTAAATCTGGGGTTCGTCCTACAATAAGAAGCGTCTTATAGTCCAAAAAAATATGGTATATGAATTTGGGACGTATATGTTTGATTAGTTCTTTAAAATTAAAATTTTAAATGGATGGAAAAACTGTGAAAAAGTGCCGATACAGACATTTGGGCGATTCTCTTCCGTTACGATGTCCGCGGCTGGGAATAATCTTTTTAATATTTTGATAGATTGGGCATTTTGGGATGCAAAAATACTGGTACCAAATATATGTACCGTATTTTTCGGACTATAAGATGCTTCTTACTATAGGACGCACCCCAGATTTAGGCTTCCAAAAAAAGGAAAAATATATTTTACACCAATTAAAATATCCCTGTTGGTTGCACTAAAGCACAGCACACATAGACATACATTTACACACTCAGCTCTGCATCATTCATTCACATAGACACTCAGCTTTGCATCATCCATCCACATACACACTCAGCTCTGCATCATCCATCCACATACACAATCAGCTCTGCATCATCCATCCACTTACACACTCAGCTCTGCATCATCCATCCACATACACACTCAGCTCTGCATAATCCATCCACATACACACTCAACTCTGCATAATCCATCCACATACACACTCAGCTCTGCATCATCCATCCACATACACACTCAGCTCTGCATCATCCATCCACATACACAATCAGCTCTGCATCATCCATCCACTTACACACTCAGCTCTGCATCATCCATCCACATACACACTCAGCTCTGCATCATCCATCCACATACACAATCAGCTCTGCATCATCCATCCACTTACACACTCAGCTCTGCATCATCCATCCACGTACACACTCAGCTCTGCATCATCCATCCACATACACACTCATCTCTGCATCATCCATCCACATACACACTCAGCTATGCATCATCCATCCACATACACACACAGCTCAGCTATACACACACAGCTCAGCTATACACACACAGCTCAGCTATACACACTCAGCTCAGGTATACACACTCAGCTCAGGTATACACACTCAGCTCAGGTATACACACTCAGCTCAGCTATATACACTCAGCTCAGCTATATACACTCAGCTCAGCTATATACACTCAGCTCAGCTATATACACTCAGCTCAGCTATATACACTCAGCTCAGCTATATACACACTCAGCACTTCATCATCCATCCACATACACACACAGCTCAGCTATACACACTCAGTTCAGCTATACACACTCAGCTCAGCTATACACACTCAACTCAGCTATACACACTCAGCTCAGCTATACACACTCAGCTATACACACTCATCTCTGCATCATCCATCCACATACACACTCAGCCCTGCATCATCCATCCACATACACACTCAGATTTGCATCATCCATCCACATACACACTCAGCCCTGCATCATCCATCCACATACACACTCAGCCCTGCATCATCCATCCACATACACACTCAGCCCTGCATCATCCATCCACATACACACTCAGCCCTGCATCATCCATCCACATACACACTCAGCTCTGCATCATCCATCAACATACACACTCAGCCCTGCATCATCCATCCACATACACACTCAGCTCCGCATCATCCATCCACATACACACTCAGCTCTGCATCATCCATCCACATACACACTCAGCTCTGCATCATCCATCAACATACACACTCAGCTCTGCATCATCCATCAACATACACACTCAGCTCTGCATCATCCATCCACATACACACTCAGCTCTGCATCATCCATCCACTTACACACTCAGCTCTGCATCATCCATCCACTTACACACTCAGCTCTGCATCATCCATCCACATACACACTCAGCTCTGCATCATCCATCCACATACACACACAGCTCAGCTATACACATACACACACAGCTCAGCTATACACGCTCAGCCCAGCTATACACGCTCAGCTCAGCTATACACACTCAGAACTTCATCATCCATCCACATACACACACAGCTTAGCTATACACACTCAGCTCAGCTATACACACACACACAGAACCACACATACTTCCATTCCCCTTCTTCTTACCCTGTCCCAGGGCAGCATGGCAGTATGAGGCCTGTGGTGATGTAAGAAGCATGTGATCAATCACATGACTCTGACATCACCGCAGGTCCCGTACCTGCAGGAAGAGAGCAGTAGGAGTCTCCTCTCTGGGAGATTGGGTGCAGCTCTATGACAGGGCATCACCCGATCTCCATTACAGTGGTCAGGAGGGTCTGGCAGTGCTAGATCCTCCTGACCTCCGGTACAAAGCTTTCTGGCATCTGTACAGCGGACTGACAGAGACAGGAGAGGTATCAGCTGTGGCGGTGCTCATAATGTATGTAATGTGATTAAGTTGTCTGATGCAGTGTATTCCGTGGGGTACAGTGTATATACACTGTATATGACCACTGCAGTGGTCACATACAAGTGGTTCTACAATCTATACCTGCTGACCATATACCCCAGAATAAACTGCATTTGACCCCTATGCCCTCAGAATCCCTTGTATCTGACCACATACTCCGTGAATATACTGCACTGGGTTTGACGAGGGTTGCCGATTATTTCTATATCAGCATTGTCCATGGAAATGATTGTCAGGATCTGATGCTGACTATCAGTATTGCAGTATATTGCTTAGAATAAGCGATCAGATAATCACTTGTTCAAGTAATATAATTGGAAGAAAAAAAACTGAAAAAAAAATAGCTAATGAAAAAATTATTTAAAAATAATAAAAGTCCCCTGAATGCCCCATCCAATGTAAAAAAGTGAAAATCAACACATAAACATATGACTATGGGGCACATTTCCTTACATTTTCGGAAACTTCACTAAAAGTACTTTTTCTGTTTATAAGTTTCGGTGTGCCAGATTCATTAAGAACATGCGCCAAAACGTGTTGCTTCCCTGCACTGGCCCAGCAGAGTTCACTGACTTTTTTTTGTGGTGCACCTTTTTGCGTGTGACACAATTTGCATGCTGGAACGCCCCCTAATATGTGTCGGATGGAAGCCAGCGCAGCTGCACCACAAACGGTAACATGCGACACAATGGTGGCGCAGACACTTCTTAAATACCTGTGCAAGCCGTTTACACCTAAAAGAACTTGCAAAGTCTGACAGAAGTGTGGCGCAAAGCCCTTAGTAAATGTGCCCCTATGTCTGTAACATTTTCTTCATAAAGATAAAATTATCAATGAACCCATGTAGTAAACGGAGTGAAAAAATCCATCAAAATTTATGTCATTTGCACATCCAACGACACGATAAAAAGAAATAACAGTTAAAGGGAACCTATCGCCAGTTGACCTAGCCCTCACAGAGCATACTACATAAACTACCAAAGTGTATAAAAAATAGGTTTTACAGAAAAAAAGATATGTTATATAGTACCTTTCAATGCCATGTGCTCTGTGACTAGTCACTTGTCCCCTGGGAGTGGCTATAGAGGAACCGGGGGGGATTGCTAAGATGGGGGATGGGCGTTTTCATATATTTGAAAAGGACACATGGAGGAGCTGTTTTCCAAGGGTGGGGGACAAACGGCTCCTCTATAGCCACTCCCAGGGACGATTGGCCTAGTCATAGAGCATATGGCATTGAAAAGTACAATACAATATATTTTATTTTCTGTAAAATCCTATTTTTTTTGTACAAAAACTCAGGAAGTGAATGTAATATGCTCTGTGGGGACTAGGAGTGTGCTAAAAATGGGTATCCTGGTGACAGGTGCCCTTTAAATTTGCCCTGAAATAATATCAATAAAGAATATAACACTTTCGGCAAACACAAGCCCTAAAACAGATCCATCAACTTAAAAATAAAAAATTGCATGCCTCTTAGAATATGGCAATGCAAAGTGATCTCTTCTCTTTATATGAGTTTTTATTCTGTAAAACAAGTCAAAGATAAAAAAGTTAAATACCATATGTACTCATGTATAAACCGACCTGAGTATAAGCCGAGGTTTGAAAAATGCATTGGCTACTCTTTAATAAAATGTCCAGCAGCCTCCCCTCATTAATAAAATCTACACAGCAACCTCCCTACATGCTAATGTCCTCAGTAGAGCCCCCAAATAAATAAAATGTCCCCAGCAGAGATACATAAATAAAATTTCCCCATCACAGCCACCCATGAATGACCTATGAAGAACATGTCCTTAGCAGAGCCCCTCATGAATAAAATGTCTCCAGAAGAGCTCCTATTAATAAAATGTCCCCAGCAGAGCCCCCCATGAAGAACTTGTTCCCAGCAGAACCCTCCATGAAATGCCATATACCATTTATACTTGGCTTATACACGAGGATATAAAAAAAATAAACATAGTACTTACCCTCTGGTGCTCGCCCTCGGCGCCCTCTTCTTCCCAAAATTCTTCTGCTCTTTGACTTCCTGGCAGTGCCGACAGAAGCACGTCTACTCGCTCTGCCACACACATACTATGATGTTACCAGGCAGCAACACCGCCACTGCCAAAGAGGAGTTACGGGGAGAAGAGGATGCTGAGGGTGAGTACTAAGTTTTGGGTTTTTTTTATATCCTTGTATATAAGCCAAGTATAAATGGTATATGGGATTTTGCTGTCATCACGCGGTTTATAAAACAAAAAAAATGTTTAAAATCAGGGGGTTTTTTTATACCTGCCCTCCCAAAACAAAGTTAATAAAATTCAATCAATAAGGTATTGCCAGAATAGCATTACTGTAAAATTCCTCTCAACAGCAAAAAAATATGCCAACATGCCAAAATCAGAATATTGTTAATTTTGTAAAATAATTAAATTTCCAATTTTATATGCATAAATACAAAACAGATCAACCAAAATATACCACAAACGAGAAGTAAAAAATGAAAAAAACTCTCATAATCATCTGGATAAGTTAAAAGAAATCTACCACAGGACACATGTGGTACAATTAGGCCCCTTAAACACTAGTAAATGTGATGTGTTCTATATGCTCTTTGGAACTGCTTGACTGAACCAGAGCTGTACTGACATGCTGAGTTCAGTTTCAGTTGCTCAGCATTCAGGCCTGATCTTCTGGCCAGCACACGCTACAAGTGTGTAAAGCGGCCTAACACATTGGCATGTACCGCTACCACTGTGTCTACAAATGCTTGCTATGGTATGGGAGCAGGCTCTGACCCGATCGCATATGCGTTTCTATGGAAACCAGAACAATGCAAGACACCGGGTTCTGGTTACCGGTCGCATGCATTTCCGCATACGCGATAGGGTTGAGGCCTGTCCCTGTAACCTAGTGCTGCGTTTGTAAATGCAGCGCTAGCGGTACATGCCACTGCACCCTCAAACAGGATCCATTCTTCTGGCGCTGTTGTCTCATAATTATTCACGCCTCCATTTGGCGCTTCTGTCTGCCTCCTCCCTTCCTGAGAGCCAGAAAAGTATTCTTTCCTATAGACAGGAGAACCTGAGGCTCATTTGTATAATTTTAAAAAGATGATTTTAAAAAAAGACTTGAGAAAGAAAAATTGATCCTGTTAGAGGGGGCAGACACCAGCATGTAAGTGTTCTTGGTTTAGATCTCTAGAACTTGAGGCCTAAAGACACTGGCAGGGTAAATATAGTTTTCAGAATATTGCAAAAAGATTTCACTCATATGGGTCTGAAATAAAATATTTCTCAAAGCAAATAAACTTCATTTAAAAACCCAATATATGTGTGGAGTGAGATAAAGTTGTTAATAAAGTGATTACTTTTGCGATCCTACAGTGTTTTTGTCTGTTGATAGCTTTTAATAGCACGAAGTGAGCTTAGCAGCTGGGCTTGTTAACACTGTTGTACAATGTATCTAAAGTAAACTGTGTGTTTACACTAGATGTCAGTGTTGTTGTCAACACAATCTTTTATTATTATTTGCATAGCCATTGCGAGTTGTTCACTCCTTGTTATTACACACATTCACCCCCTGTCTCTGTCAGCTGACGTGCACTTTACAGTAACAGTTGTTTGCTATCTTGCAGGCAATCATATTCACTCGCTGACTGTGTAGCTACTGCTTGCTATATTGCAAGTGATTGTATTCACTTGCTAAGCACTCTCTCAGCTCCCATTACTATATAATGAGAACTGTTTCTATCTTACAGGCTTGTAACCAGGGGCGGACTGGGAATTTAAAATGGCCCTGGAAAAAAATATAAAAGTGGCCCCATCTTATGGGCGGAGTCAAAACAAGTGGGTGTGGTCAGATAATGTGGGTGGAGTTATAACAGACAAATTGTTGGTAGATGGCCTTAATGCAAAACAAGAACATCTGTTGCTAGTAAGTGAATCGAATGTGCAAGGAATGTGACCTGTCGATCAGTAAATTATGCCTTAATTACCTTTCCCCTGTGCCATACATGTAGAATTCAGAGAAAGAATATATTGATACTGCCTCCTATGTACAGGAATAATGCTACAATAACACATTTAGAATAACACATTTAATCCTGCCTTCTATATACAAAATAAAACTACTACAATACCTTCTCCCATGTACAAGCCAACTACTATAATACTGCCCCCTATGTACAATGATATAACTACTATAATACTGCCTCTATGTACAGGAATATAACTACTATAATACTGCCTCTATGTACAAGAATATAACTACTATAATACTGCCCCTATGTACAGGAATATAACTACTATAATACTGCTCCCTATGTACAGGAATATAACTACTATAATACTGCCCCCTATGTACAAGAATATAACTACTATAATACTGCCCCCTTATGTACAAGAATATAACTACTATAATACTGCCCCCTATGTACAGGGATATAACTACTATAATACTACATATATACACAGAAGCGAACATGGAAAAAAATCAGTATTTATCATCTACAGCTACAGAAAACACATGAGATCCTCACCTATTGCATCCAGTGACATCAGGTGACGTCTCCTCTGATTGTACTCGTTCCTCTTCTCCATTAGTTCCACCATCACCTTGTCTCTTCCTCCAGGTACACAGCTTTCCTGCAGAGTTTACCACACAGACGTCTTATGTTCTGCACTTTCCCAGTGTCCCTTCTTCTGCTACCACCAATACTGTGCCCCAAATACTGTAATAGAGCCCCCTACAATATTAGTACCACACAAATAGTGCCCCATAATGTAACTGTAATGGGAAGGATAATTTATTTCTTCTTTCTCTCCTTTAACCCCCCCCCCACCACCACCACCACCACCACGGACCCACCCCAGTATTGATAGAGCTCCTACTATGACCCAGGCATAAAAATAATGGCCCCAGCCCGCCCCAGACATATAATTAATGCCCCCTGCCAGCCCTAGATATATAATTAATTCCCCCCGCCCCAGACATATAATTAATGCCCCCCTGCCAGCCCTAGATATAGAATAATGCCCCCCCCCCGCCCCAGACATATAATTAGTGCCCCCCTGCCAGCCCTAGATATAGAATAATGCCCCCCCCGCCCCAGACATATAATTAATACACACTGCCAGCCCCATATATACAATAATGTCCCCCCCTGCCCCAGACATATAATTTATGCACACTGCCAGACCCATATATACAATAATACCCCCCCAGACATATAATTTATGCCCACTGCCAGCCCCATATATACAATAATACCCCCCAGACATATAATTTATGCCCATTGCCAGCCCCATTTATACAATAATCCCCCCCACCCCAGACATATAATTTATGCCCACTGCCAGCCCCATATATACAATAATACCCCCCCAGACATATAATTTATGCCCACTGCCAGCCCCATTTATACAATAATCCCCCCCCCCACCCCAGACATATAATTTATGCCCACTGCCAGCCCCATACATACAATAATACCCCCCCAGACATATTATTTATGCCCACTGCCAGCCCCATATATACTATAATCCCCCCACCCCAGACATATAATTTATGCCCCCTGCCAGCCCCATATATATAATAATTCCCCCCCCCCGACATATAATTTATGCCCACTGCCATTCCCAAATATAGAATAATGCAGCCCCCCCTCCCAGACATATAATTAATGCCCCCCGTTCTGTAATTAAAAAAAAAAAACATCATACTCACCCCTTTGGTGCAGTTTCTTCCCGTCTTCCTCGGTCTTCTGTGGCTTGGTGTAGAGGCGCGGGATAGTGACGTCACTGCTCCGTGCCTCTTACACCGAGCCGCGGAGCTACACGGAGGCAGGCGACAGCTGACATGGTAAGTGCCAGCCTCCTCCACGCTACACAGGTCGCGCAATGACGTCGATTGCACGACCTGTGTAGCTGGGTGTATACACAGACGCAGAAGCAGCGGTGCGTACGGTGCAGTTACTAATCAATAGTAACTGCATCGTACGATCGTACGATGCAGTTACTATAGATTATGTGAAAAGTTTTAGGGAGTGCGGACCGGCCCCGCACCAGCTCCGGACCGGCCCCAGACCGGCCCAGGACCGACCGGCCCACCGGGAGAATTCCCGGTGGGTACAATGGCCAGTCCGCCCCTGCTTGTAACCTATTTTTTTCAGCTAACTCTTTCTGCAGTTCAGAGTCATTCGTTCATAGGTGTTGATGACAAATGTGTCATTGTAGTGACAAATGAATTCAACCCAACTCATGCCACTGTGGATAAACACCCCAAAAATCATTCTGCGGGTTGTTACGGGTATGATAATACCCCATGTGTGGCAATAGGCTACAAGATGGAGACACGGCAGGGCTCAGAAGAGAATGGTATTTGGAGCACAGGCATTTAACCCCTTAACCCCTTAAGGACGGAGGGTTTTCCGGCTCATTTCTCGCTCTCCAACTTCAAAAATCCATAACTTTTCCATTTTTCCGTGTACAGACCTGTGTGAGGGCTTATTTTGTGCGTAACAAATTTTACTTTCCCGTAATGTTATTTATTTTAACATGCCGTGTACTGCGAAGCTGAAAAAAAATTCCAAATGTGGAAAAATTGAAAAAAAACCGCACGTGCGTCACGTTCTTGTGGGCTCAGTTTTTACGACTTTCACTCTTTGCTCCAAATAATATGCCTACTTTATTCTTTGGTTCGGTGCGATCGCGGTGATACCAAATTTATATAGGTTTTATTGTGTTTTAATACATTTTCAAAAATTAAACGAATGTGTACAAAAAAGAAAAAAAATTTTTTGCCATCTTCTGACGCTAATAACTTTTTCATACTTTGGCGCACAGAGATGTGTGAGGGGTCATTTTTTGCGAAATGAGGCGACGTTTTCATTGCTACCATTTTGAGGTCTGTGCGACATTTTGATCATTTTTTATTTAATTTTTTATGTTATGTAAAAAGGTGTAAAAGTCGCATTTCGGACATTTGGGCGCCATTTCCCGCCTCGGAGGTCGCCGCCGCCCGTAACCGTTTTTATATATTGATAGATCGGGCATTTTGGGACGCGGTGATACCTAATATGTTTGTGATTTTTACTGTTTATTATGTTTTATATCCGTTCTAGGGAAAGGGGGGTGATTTGAACTTTTAATATTTTATTAATTTTTTTTATTTTTTAAACTTTTTTTTTTATTTTTTTTTTCACTATCTTTTAGACCATCTAGGGTACATTAACCCTAGATGGTCAGATCGCTGCTACCATATACTGCAATACTTCTGTATTGCAATATATGGCATTTTTGCAGCACATTCATTACAATGAGCCACTGGCTCATTGTAACGAATCTGCAGCTGCCAGATAGCCTCGTGTCAAAAGAAGACACGAGGCTACCATGGCAACCGATCGCCGCCCCCCGATGACGTTCGGGGGCGTGGCGATCGGAAAAAAGATGGCGGCGCCCGCGCGCCGCCGTCTTTTAAACGCCGCCGGCGACTTTGCCGGCGGCGTTGAAGGGGTTAATAGCCGCGATCGGTGCAAGCACCGACCGCGGTTATTAGCGGTGGGGGTTTTGTGCAATATGCAAAAACCCCCACCTCTGTATGAAGAGGACTCAGCCCGTGAGCCCTCTTCATACATCCCTTATACCTCTGCGCCGTAGAGCTACGGCGCAGAGCGTTAAGGGGTTAAGGACGCAGCCCTTTTGTAGCTTAAGGCTCAGTCCCATTTTTTGGATTCTGACCTGCGTCTCTTTATATGGTTATAACTTTTGAACACTGTTACTTATCTAAACGATTTTGAGATTGTTTTTCCCCACACGTTGTACTTCATTTTAGTGGTAATTTTTTGTGTTTATTTACAAAAAAAGAAAAAATGATGAATTTTTAGAAAAATTTGCCATTTTCAAAATTCGAAATCATCGCGTTTTCAGGCAGATAGATTTACCACCTAAATAACTTGCCGAATAACATTTCCCATATGTCCACTTTACATTTTCATAATTTTTGAAATGTCTGGATAATTTATTTTGATGTCACACGGCTTACAAATCGAATATTTTCAGAATTGACTATTTTGGAGATAAATACGTTTTGGGGATAAATAAGTTTGAAATTAAATTTTACATATTTAGCATTAAAACCCCCTATATAATCAACCCATTTTCAAATCTGCACCCAATCAGAAACAGCTTTTAGGAAGATTGTTAACCCCTTGAGATCTTCATAGTAATTGAATCAAAATGGAGGTGAAATTTAGAATGGTCAAATTTTGTCGGTTGTACGTTCATTTAGCCCTAAAATTTACACATTTCCAAAAGCTAAAAAGAGAAAACCCACCATACAATTTGTTCTGCAATTTCTCCCGAGTGCAGAGACCCCCTCATGTGGCCATTACTTGTTATAGGGGGTACAGCGAGGCGCAGAAGGGCTATACATAGTCTTTTGGAGGCTATACAATTTTCACTTTTTCGTTATTGGGGCCATGTGACGAGAAAATGAGATAATTTTTCCAGTGTTACCATTTTGGGGTTGGTATCCTCTATTGTTGAAAATTTAGGAACTCTGAGGGCAGGAGTAGAAAAGCATCAATTCTGTACTGGATTTTTTACTTTTTTTTTTTTCGTGTTCACCGTATAACCTAATAATCCTGTTATCTTTATTCTATGGGTCGATACGATTACGGGGATACCAGACATGAATATTTTTTCTTATGTTTTACTAAATTTGCCAAATAAAACCCTAGTGTGGGGGAAAATCTATCATTTGTGCATCGCCGTCTTCCAAGTGGCATAACATTGTTACGTTTTTGGCTACAGAGCTGGTTGATGGCTTGTTTTTTTTGCGGGACATGTTGTACTATGCACCAGTATCATTCTGGAGTACAAATGTTTTGTTGATCACTTTTTATTGCATTTTTAGTGGGATTCAATAGGTAAAAATCATAATTTTTGGCGGGTTTTTAAAGTTTTTTTTTACAGCGTTTATCGTATGGGTTCAATAGTTATTTACTGTATATACTCGAGTATAAGCCGACCCGAGTATAAGCCGAGACCCCTAATTTTGACACAAAAAACTGGAAAAACCTATTGACTCAACTATAAGCCGGGGGTGGGAAATAATTGGTCACAGCCCCTGTGGTATATAGCCAGCCAGCCCCCTGGAGTAAATAGGCTTCCTGTCTGCCCCCTCGAGTATATAGCCTGCCTGCCCCCTCGAGTACATAGCCTGCCAGCCCCTCCCGGACCGGCACCATGACGTCAGCCGCAAGCTGACATCATAGTGTGTGCCGATTCGGCTGATGTCAGGAAGACTGTGACGGACCAGGACCCGATGTCGGAGCCGCGATGGATGCCGAGAGCATCAGAAGGTGAGTTCACTTTACTTTTTCCTTGACTCGAGTATAAGCCGAGTTGGGGTTTTTCAGCACGTTTTTTGTGCTGAAAAACTAGGCTTATACTCGATATAACTCGGTATATAAGGTAGTTTTATTCTACGGATTGTTATGGACGTGGTGATACGATATATGTGGGGTTTGTGTTATGATTTAGACTTTTTTGAGCGTTCTATGTCTTTTTATATGTTTTGGGGCTTATGGGCATTTTTAGTGATTTATAAAGTAATTTTTTATTGAAAAACATTTTTTTTACATTTTTTAATTGATCCACCATGGGACATGAACAAGCAATCATCTGATTGCTTGTTCATGATAATACTCTGCAATACTGATGTATTGCAGGGTATTAGCAGTGTCAGCCTATGCACATGCATCACAGACGCCATCTTAAAGGCACTGCGTTTAGGAGCAGGCTTTGCGTGGAGGAGCAGGCTTTGCGTGGAGGAGCAGGCTTTGCATAGAGACTGACATTTTCAGGGATCTGCTCTACTCCAGTGTCATGGTTTACCTCAACGATATCTTGGTCTTCTCTCCAGACCTCGAGACCCATAAGTCACACGTACGGCAAGTTCTTGGCCGCCTCCGGGCGAACCGCCTCTACGCTAAAATGTCAGTTTCACCAACGCAGCCTCCCGTTCCTCGGCTATATAATTTCCAACAGAGGCCTTCAGATGGATCCTGATAAGCTGTCTGTAGTTCTACAGTGGCCACGCCCAGAAGGTCTACGAGTCATACAGAGGTTCCTGGGTTTTAACCTGTTGATTCACTTCCGTCCCACGGACAAGAATATCAAGGCTGATGCACTGTCTCGTGCTCGGATGTTGTTGGAGAAGAGCCAGTTTCTCAGCATATCATTTCTCCTGAACAACTTGTTGCAGCTCCTGTGGGTTTTCGGCAGCTACCTCCCGGCAAGATGTACATCCGACCTGCTCTCTGGAAGAGGATTATGTCTTGGGGACACTATTCGCATTTGGCTGGGAACCCAGGGGTGCAACATTCCTTGGCCCTCATCTCCCTCTACTGCTAGGGGCCAGATCTGGTCAAAGATGTCTGGGATTTCGTGGGATCCTGCACCTCCTGTGCCCCATAAAAAAAAATTTGTCCCATTTTGTTCCCCTTCCAGGTCTTCCGTCTTCTCTACGGATTGCCAGTTTGTTCTTCAAGCATATCTTCAGGCTGCATGGTCTTCCGCTGCACATTGGGGCAGATTTACTTACCCGGCCCATTCGCGATCCAGCGGCACGTTGTCTGCGGTGGATTCGGGTCCGGTCAGGATTCATTAAGGCAGTTCCTCCGATGTCCACCAGGTGGCGCTGCCGCGCTGAAGAGCATCGGAACGCACATTTTTTTTTTAAATGTGGCAGTTTTTCTGAATCAGTCGGGTTTTCGTTCGGCCACGCCCCGTTTTCCGTCGCATGCATGCCGGTGACGATGCGCCAAAATCCGATCCGAAATCGGCGCAAATCGGAAATATTTGGGTAACACGTTGGGAAAACGCGAATCGGGCCCTTAGTAAATGACCCCCATTGTGTCTGACCGAGGGGTCCAGTTTGTATCCAAGTTCTGGCGTTCCTTGTGTAACCAGCTGCAAGTTAATCTGGACTTTTCTTCTGCTTACCACCCTCAATCGAACGGTCAAGTAGAAAGGGTGAATCAGACTTTGGGCTGTTATCTTGGCCACTTTGTTTCTGCCCGTCAAGATAACTGGGCTGATTTGCTACCATGGCTGAGCTCTCCTATAATTCCCTGGACCCTGGGTCTGCTGGCGCAGCTCAATTCTTTGTGATCTGCAGACGAATCCCTCGTCCTCCTGTTTCGTTGTCTACTCCTTCAGGTGTCCTGACAGTAGAGGATCTGGTGAAGGACCTTAAGTCAATTTGGGACCAGACCCGTCAATCTTTTCTCTGTGCCACAGACCGCACCAAGACTCAGGCTGACAAGAAGGGGCGGACTCCTCCTGTCTTCTCTCCGGATGACAAGGTGTGGTTATCTTCCAGATATGTACGGCTGAGGATACCAAGCTACAAGCTTAGCCCCCGCTTCCCTGGTCCCTTTTGAAGTCATCAAGCGCATCAATCCAGTGGCCTACAAGCTCCGCCTTCCTCCATCGATGCGCATCCCAAATTCCTTCAGTGTCTCCCTCCTGAAGCCTGTCGTCTTGAACCGCTTCTCTCAGCAATCTCTTCCTCCTGCTCCTGAGGCTGATTCCCTTGATGTCTATGAGGTTTAGGAGGTGCTGGACATGAAGACAGTGAGGGGTAAGCGGTTCTTCCTTGTAGACTGGATGGGGTTCAGGCCCGAGAAGAGATCCTGGGAACCTGATGAGAATATTCTGGACTGTAGCCTCCTCCAGAGGTTTCTTGGGACCATGAAGAGGGGGAGGCCAAAGGGGGGGGGGTACTGTCACAGGTGCCCCCCCCCGATCCATGTAACGGATCGCGAGCACACCCTTGCCCCGGCCCCCGTTCCGTACTCACCTCTCCACGCTTCTGCTCCCGTCTAGCTTATGCCTTGCACGTGTCCCCACTCCCTAGGGCATGTGCGCCGGCACTCGGAAATTTAAAGGCCCACGCACCTTTAGATTTGCGCTGGGCAGAGCTGGGGTGGTGTCATTTTTTATAACTTTTGATGATGTTTCGATTATTACCATTTTTAGGACTGTAAGACCTTTTGATCCCCTTTTGTATAGAATTTTTTATATTTTTAAAAATGGCAAAAAATGTCATTAAAGACTTTGGGCGCTATTTGCCGTTGCGAGGATAAAACACAGTGAAAGACTGGTATTATATTTTGATCGGGCATTTTTGGATGTGGCGATACCTAATGGGGCACATTTACTTACCCAAT
This sequence comes from Engystomops pustulosus, assembly GCF_040894005.1. Classification (NCBI taxonomy): domain Eukaryota; kingdom Metazoa; phylum Chordata; class Amphibia; order Anura; family Leptodactylidae; genus Engystomops; species Engystomops pustulosus. Next base: position 75,122,719 of record NC_092419.1, on the reverse strand, counting down.
CCAGTCGCAATCCCGCGGTGCTTTGCCCGATATCCCGCAGGTGTCACTGCTGCGCCAAGGTCCGCCGGAGTTCACCTTCTTTGTTTCGGTGCATGTAAGTTCTGATCTTGCGACACAAATTCATTTTTAAAAAGTGTATTTTAACCCTAGGTTGTTTGATCAATCCTATCATATACTGCCATACTACAGTCTCGGGTCTTCGGAAGCCCCGAGACTGTCATGGTGACCAATCACCAACCGCAATGACGTCACGGGGAGCGACGATCTTCACCAGGATGCGGTGCCTGTGTGCCAACATTTTTTTTAAGTAGCCGGCAGCTTTGCTGGTGGTGGCGTTGGACGGGTAACACCTGCGACCGATGCTAGCACCTGCAATATGCAGCAAAGACTTGCTGGCTATGGAGAGGGATCAGCCTGTGAGCCCTCTCCATGCACCCGCACCCGACATGTGACTTACTATTATGTCACATGCGGGAAGACCTCAGTCTATGCTTGTTACCTCCAGGGGATGATGAGCCCATTTTCAGCTTGATCCTGAGCCCACGTATGATTCAGAAAAGAAGGTTCTAAAAATATTCAAATTAGCCTGACACGTTCAGGCTCACGTCACATTCACGCTGCTTGCTCCGGCCAGACGGTGGCATGTTTCGGTTGCCTGGAAATCTTGTGCTGTCTGGCCAGAGTGATCGGTGGAAGCGGTTACTATTAATGAACTAGGGGGAGGAGAACTTGCATCAATTAAAGAAAATCTACCATTTGATTTCATGCATTATGAATCAAACATATCTTGAGAAAGCTGTAGCTAAAGTGATGCAGAAAATATATATTTTTAAATCCCTGAGCTGAGTGGTTTTGCTGTAAAAACTATTATAAAATTCAGGATAATAAGTCTCTGTCACTCCTTTGCCCGACTCAGCGCTTCTCCTCTCACATTGCTCGGGAGAATAATCTAATCACGGATTTGCACACTGTAATGAATGAGTTGGAAAATCCCCATTTACTGTCATACTGTAGTTATGGTTAAAGTACACTAGAGGGTTTGAAAAATAGTAAAAGTAAAATTAAAAAAAATTATAATTAAAAAAACTAAAAATTCAAATCACACCCCTTTCCCTAGAACCAATGTAAATATAAATAAACAGTAACAATCGTAAACACATTAGGTATCGCCCGATCTATCAAAATATAATAATAGTTTTTCACTGCGTTTAACCCCGTTTAACGATAAATAGCGCCCAAAGTTGAAAATGGCACTTTTTTTGCCATTTTGAAAAATATAAAAAATTCAAGAAAAAGTGATCGAAAGTTGAAAACATCAAAAGTCACAAAAAAGATACCACCCACAGCTCCGTACACCATAGTATAAAAAAGTTATTGGCGCCAGAAGATGACAAAATCCCTCCCAAAATTTTTGCACAGGAGGTTTTAAGTTTTGTAAATGTATGAAAACATTATAAAACCTATACAAATTTATCCCCGAGATCGCACCAACCCAAAGAATAGAGTAGACATGTTGTTATTTTTTTCACCATTTTTACTGCATTTGGAATTTTTTCCAGCTTCCCAGTGCATGGCATGGAATAATAAATACCGTCACTATGAAGTGCAATTTGTTACAGAAAACAAGCCATCACACAGCTCTTTGCGTGTAAAAATAAAAAAGTTATAGATTTTTGAATGTGGGGAGAGCAAAATGGGGAATAAAAAATGGAAATGAAAAAACGAAAAAGGACCAGGTCGTTAAGGGGTTAAATAAAGGCTGATGCTTTTACATTACATTATAGGGACCTATGTTTTAATTTAAAAACACCATGTGTATATGTTGTGCAAGTGTGCTTAAATGGGGTTAATTCATCCTTTGTTACATGTTCAAGGAAATAAATATAAAATTAGGTTTTCCAGGTTAGGAGAAAACCTACCAATAACCTTTATTTATACCCGATTTACTAGAAGCTTGTGGGTATCAGTATGATCCTGGGGAGGTAGAGAGTTTAGTCTGTGCTGCCCCTATATGTTCCCAACATGACCCCCTCCCTGACAAGGACTTTGTATATAAGATGACGGCTGATGGCTGGTTCAAGCAGCAGCATTTTTATTTACGGTATTGAATTATTTTTATTCCATTCCTTTATAAAAATGAACCATTATACAAGCTCTTATACCTCTTGTGTCCCCCCTTCTACCTCATAGACTGTAAACTCTTGCAAGCAGGGCCCTCATTGCTATTGTTTCACCTGACTGTTATTACTTTGTAATGTACTATTTTATTTGTATATGTTTCCCAGAATCTGTAAAGTGCTACGGAATTTGATAGTGCTACATAAATAAAAATTATTAATATTATTATATATGTCATGGCTCCATAAAAGGCTCCTCAGAGGGAAAAGTTTTGTTTGTGTCCCATTCCACAGTGTTGGAGGTGTGTGTGGATTGTTTCATCAAGCCTAGATGCCAAGATAGCGCGCTCTGACCTGGTTTAAAAGAGGCATTGTCTCATTGTCATTTTGCCCAGCCTTTCTCCATCCTGTCATCTGACCTGGGTGTGACTCATTGGGTGTCTTCATCCAGTGCATACATGGTACAGAGAGCGGGCCAGGTAATGCGCCTTCAAGGAGAGCTCCTACTACATTGTGCTATCATGCGCCACACCATTTAAAGCACCGCAGGAATGTGTTGGCAGGTAAAAATACAGATAGACTAGTATGCCAATATGTGCTATCAATACATTTTTCCAAGGATAGATATACAGGATAAAAGAAAACTAGGCATCTTTGTGTACTTTCTTGTTCATGTGTAATGGTTGCATAATTTGTATATGTATATCTTGAGATATAAAAGGTAGATAACAACTACCCCCTAGTTCAATTTTAATTGACATAGTTGAAGCATAATGTAACGGTTCATTCAATCCATATGGTGTCTGTGTATCAAGGGTAAAGATCTATCTGTCAATCGTTGGAGTACACTCCTTTCCCATTCACCACCCCTTTTTGGTTAAGGGGTCCTATCAATACCCATGAATTGTGTTACCGACTGGTGCCAGCCATGGTAAATCTCAACAATTTTGGCCAGTGGTTTGTCCCTTTCGTTGGTGATGTCTCCTAAATGGTCACCAATTCTTCTCCATAGCTCCCTTATAGTTTTGCCTATATATTCCAGGAAATATACATGTTGCTTTATATATCACTCCAACGCTTTTACAGTTAATATTATCTTGTATTTTAAAGGTCTTTCCTGTTACATTGCTGTAAAGGGTTTTACCCATCATTAAAAAAGGGCATGCAACTCAATCTTCACATTTGTAATATCGATTGTGTGTAAACCAAGATCCCGGAGGTTGTGGGGCCTCCAAATGGCTTTTTACCAATCTATACTTCAACTCTGGAATGCCTTCTTAAGTACTGGATTTGGATATCCTCTCTCTAATGTTGCAATTTCTTATTGCTTGGAGGTACTGGCCCTTTGGTATGCCCCTCCAAAAGGGGTTAGGGTCATGGCTTTCCCACTGAAGCAAGGAATTCATTGAAGTTGGTTTTCAATAGATCGAGGTATTAAGCATACCCCATTGTGTTAGAAGAACATGCAGAAAAGGGAGGGTCTACTTCTGGACCTCAATTGTATAATGCAAATCTATTGGGTTATCATTTAGATGGTTCTCAGCCATTAGGGAGCTACCATGACAGGGATCTGGGATAGGAGTATGCAATGAGAGGCCAGATAGATTTTTACCTCGATAGGGAGACCCAAAAGGGATTAAGAAAACAGTTACATTATGTTGCATTAGTGTAAATTAATTTTAAACTAGTTGATAATTGTCATCCACCTTCTACATCTCAATATAGATAGTAACTATACTAACTTACCACAGTTTTAAAAATCATCTTACAGTAGATCAATCTATACATAGGTAAATGATGCAACTATTATCTCTTGTCCGTGCAATTTACACATGAACAGGGTAGTACAAATATATGCCTAATTTTGTATCGATAGACTAGACTAGATAAAATGTATCTATAAAATAGAATGCCAATAACCCCTATGCCACTTCAGCACTGTAAATGAGGTCATCCTATGCCTCTTTCAGTTTCTTATTTTGTCTCTTATATTATTTGTCACATAACATTCTAACGGTGTACTTTATTGAAGTCTAGCCCCCTCATCTGATGAAAATCCCCCAGTTGATTGTACCTATATAGAACAATCATAAATTATCTAATACCTGCTAGACAGTAAATACATGTAAATCAGCCAAATGTGCTATCTGTTTATTTACCAGCCAATCCCATGTGTTTTTAAAAAGGTGCGGCGCATGACAGCACAACATGTCAGTAGTAGTCCCCTGGTCTGCGCTCCACAGCCAGTGAGTCACACCGAGGTCAGATGAGACAGAACGGAGAACAGCTAGGAGGCATTACACTAGGGAAGAATATCCCACTATGTCTCAGAGAGGGAGCCTAATATGGGGCAGATCCAAAAAAAAAAATTACTACCCAACTCCAAATAGGGCAAGCTACATAATCTCTGGATTAATCTCTCATCTCTAAAAACGAATTCCTTAATCCCTTACTAAAAAGGTTCTAAACAGATCAGTGGATAAGCATTATTGAAATTTGAAAAGGGCTATTCCAACAAAGACAAGTGTCTTTTATGTACTCATAACAACAAAATAACACATTCTTTAATTCACTGTTATTTAACAAAAATACAAACATTCGAACCTGTCTCTGTCAGTCCTAGTGTACACAATTTCAGTTACCCCTAGACACAACCCAACAACTTCTGACTTTAGGGTCGGGCCCCCATCTTGGATTTGTATCTCCACACTCCACACTCTCCACACTCCACCTGCCATGGAGAGACAGAGCCTCTATCCACTAAGCTATGGGAGAATCTTATGTATCTTCACTGTTACACTGTGACACAGGTTCCATGCACTGGTATATAGGGAGGGATTTTCTCTGAGATTATTATTATTGATATTCTTATTATTATTGAGATTATTATTGATGTTATTATCATTATTATTATTGAGATGATTATTGAGATTATTATTATTTTTGAGATGATTATTTATTATTATGGAGATTATCATATTTTAAGCAATTAACAATTAAATGACAACAAGACAAAAATAAGGGGTCATTCAGAATGGCTTGTTCACTGCTCACCTGCAAAAAATGCGGATGTGATGTCTGTGTTCAGACCATATTATATCCGTTTTTTTCACTTCGGTGCGCCATCCATTTTTTATAACACTGCGCATGCGGAAGGGGAAAAGGCGTGCACACACACGCTCAGATGCTCACTGTGCATGACAGTGGGGGAGTATATGCCCTGTCCGACTTGCTGGATTCTCTTCCTGGTTGTCTGCCTTAATCCCGGTGGTTGACTGGCTTGGGGCTGGTGTGGGGCCGTTCTGGGACTGGTGGGGCCGTTCTAAAAATAATAAACCATCAACTCACCTCTCCGACGCTCCACCGCAGTTACTCAATGCAGTCCTTCCCGCAGTGACAGCTCCGTGAGCACCGGTGTCGCATAGACTTTGACGTCAGCCACTTGCCAACGTCATATTCTTTGCGCAGCTGGCATTCAAGGAGCTGTCACTGCTGGCCGGGCAGATTATTATAGTAGTTATATTCTTGTACATAGGGGGCAGTATTATAGTAGTTATATTCTTGTACATAGGGGGCAGTATTATAGTAGTTATATTCTTGTACATAGGGGGCAGTATTATAGTAGTTATATTCTTGTACATAGGGCCAGTATTATAGTAATTATATTCTTTTTTATAGAGAGCATTATTATAGTAGTTAGTCTTGTACATAGGGGACAGTATTATAGTAGTTATAGTCTTGTACATAGGGGGCAGTATTATAGTAGTTATATTCTTGTACATAGGGGGCAGTATTATAGTAGTTATATTCTTGTACATAGAGGGCAGTATTATAGTAGTTATATTCTTGTACATAGGGGGCAGTATTATAGTAGTTATATTCTTGTACATAGGGGGCAGTATTATAGTAGTTATATTCCTGTACATAGGGGACAGTATTATAGTAGTTATATTCTTGTACATAGGGGGCAGTATTATAGTAGTTATATTCTTGTACATAGGGGGCAGTATTATAGTAGTTATATTCTTGTACATAGGGGGCAGTATTATAGTAGTTATATTCATGTACATAGCGATCAGTATTTTAGTACTTATATTCTTGTACATAGGGGGCAGTATTATGGTAGTTATATTCTTGTACATAGGGGGCATTATTTTAGTAGTTATATTCTTGTACATAGGGGACAGTATTTTAGTAGTTATATTCTTGTACATAGGGGGCAGTATTATAGTAGTTATATTCCTGTACATAGGGGGGAAGTATTATTGTAGTTATATTCTTGTACATAGGGGGCATTATTATAGTAGTTATATTCTTGTACATAGGGGGCAGTATTATAGTAGTTATATTCCTGTACATAGGGGGCAGTATTATAGTAGTTATATTCTTGTACATAGGGGGCATTATTATAGTAGTTATATTCCTGTACATAGGGGGCATTATTTTAGTAGTTATATTCTTGTACATAGGGGACAGTATTTTAGTAGTTATATTCTTGTACATAGGGGGCAGTATTATAGTAGTTATATTCCTGTACATAGGGGGCAGTATTATAGTAGTTATATTCTTGTACATAGGGGGCATTATTTTAGTAGTTATATTCTTGTACATAGGGGACAGTATTTTAGTAGTTATATTCTTGTACATAGGGGGCAGTATTATAGTAGTTATATTCCTGTACATAGGGGGCAGTATTATAGTAGTTATATTCTTGTACATAGGGGGCATTATTTTAGTAGTTATATTCTTGTACATAGGGGGCAGTATTATAGTAGGTATATTCTTGTACATAGGGGGCAGTATTATAGTAGTTATATTCTTGTACATAGGGGGCAGTATTATAGTAGTTATATTCTTGTGCATAGGGGGCGGTATTATAGTAGTTATATTCTTATACATAGGGGAAGTATTATGGTAATTATATTCTTGTACATAGTGGGGAAGTATTATAGTAGTTATATTCTAGTACATAGGGGGTAGTGTTATAGTAGTTATATTATTGTACATAGGGGGCATTGTTTTAGTAGTTATATTCTTGTACATAGGGGCAGTATTATAGTAGTTATATTTATGTATATGGGGGGCAGTATTACAGTAGTAATAGTAATAGTTGTTTATCAGATAAAGTATTGTAGTAATTTTTTACAGTATTAAGTTGCGTTCTGTTTCAAAAAGCTTTATTCCATTATAAGGGAGGCAGTATGAGTTTTTTTTATCTTTGCTGTACATATTGATTTAGACCATCTAACAACAGTTTGTGTGGAGCTTAGTAACTCCACCCACATTGCATGGTCACGCCTACTTTTTGACCCCGCCCACAGAATGGGGCCACTTTAAATTCCCAGTCCGCCCCTGGCTGACACACTATCTTCTCTTACTGTAAGATTAGAATCTCCGGGAAGGCTGCAGTGGTCCTGTTGCTAATATGGGACCACTAATTAAATAAACTTTTATCCAACCACAAGAAGACTGCTGTTCCTTGTAGCTCCACATTCTACACAAGACAACCTGCAACCTGTACTCTTTTTTACTTTACTAAGACTGTTACCTCTTACTCTACATTGGGCAGCTTTACATGGAGTACTAGTGTAGAAAGAGTCAGTAGTCCTATATATGGACAGACTGAAGCAGCCCTGTGTGTAATTTACAGCTCAATATTTGACATAAACCTGCAAACAATGTTCCAATGTTTACACTTTGTTGTAAATGCAGTTGAAAATGACAGAGCAGATTATTGTACTTATATTCCTGTGCATAGGAGGCAGTATGATAGCAGTTATATTGCTGTACATATAGGACAGTATTATAGCAGTTATAGTCATGTACATAGGAGCAGTATTGTAGTAATTATATTTAGATACAGTATTATATTAGGTTTATTCTTGTACATAGAGGGCAGCATTATAGTAGTTCTTTTACATAGGTTTTAAATGTAACAGTCAATTGCTTAACCCCTTAACGCCGAAGCCACTTTTCACCTTCCTGCCACGGCCCATTTTTTTCAGATCTGCCCTGTGTCACTATAAGTGGTTATAACTTCGGAACGCTTTAACATATCCAAGTGATTTTAAAATTGTTTTCTCGTGACACTTTCTACTTCATGTTAGTTTTGGTGGTATGTTTTGCATTTATTTATGAGAAAATCAGATATTTGGTGAAAATTTTGAAAAATTCTTGATTTTCGAACTTCAAACTTCTACTTTTTCCATACATGGTCATAACAGCAAAAATACTTAATACATTTAGTGAATGTTAGTTATTATTTATGTGGACATGGTTTTTTATGCTTTGAAAGTTAGGTGCGATCTCTCACATTTTCATAAAAAACGCAAAATCCTGCTATTGCGGGACTTGCTCAGGTTTCAAGTCACTTTGAGGGCCTAAATAAAAGTAAAACCCCATAAATTACCCCATTATAGAAACTACACCCTCAACGTACGTAAAACAACTTTTATGAAGTTTGTTAACACTTTAATTGTTTTACAGGGGTTAAAACAAAATCGGATGCAATTTTGAAAGTAAATTTTTTTTTGGCTAAATGAATGTGTTTTTCAAAAAATGTACAAATTCTCAGTGGATAAAATACCAAAACGCTCCACAAAATTTGATACCCAATCCCTCCCGCATATAACAATATGGTGGTAACCTGCTGTATGGGCACACGCCAGGGCATCGAAGGGAAGCTGCGCCATTCAGAGCAGATTATGCATTGTCACTTTTTATTGGCTATACAATCTTTATTTTTTCGGCAATTTGGACATATAAGGGCTTATTTTTTGCAACATGAGATGCACTTTACAAATACTTCATTTTAGTGGGTCATTAGCTTTTTGATGAGATTTTATTAACTCTTGAATGTATGGGTGAAAAGAAAATTGTAAATTTTGGTTTACTTTCTTTTCGTATTCTTTGGGGGTCGTACACAGTACACTAAAAATACTATATTATCTTTATTCTATAGGTCACAACTATTACGGTGATACCTCATATATATAGTTTTTAATATATTTTTACTGGATAAAAACGAATATAGAGGAAATCTCATTTGTTTTTGCATCACCATCTTTTCGGAGACGTAACATTAATATTTTTTGGTTGACAGAGCTAGTTTAAGGCTTATTTTTTGCATGTTGAGTTGTTCTTTTCAGTGGTACCATTTTGGCGCACATAACTCTTTTTGATCACTTTTTAGAACATTTTTGTGTAGAG